>NC_057800.1:402849669-402858632 GCF_018294505.1 Triticum aestivum | reverse complement strand
CCTCGCCGGCGGCCGCCGCTCCGCCATGCCGCCCCACCTCGCCGCCCGCGCCACCGCGTCGCCTCGTCGCCGGGAGCAACTCCGGCGAGCTCCGCCGACCACCTCCACCGCCTCGGCTCGCTCCCCTTCCTCCGGCGAGCGGCAAGTCCGGTGACATCCCCGGCCGCTACAGGGATCCCGGTGATCCTCGGTTTCCCCGCCTCAGATCTGGATCTGGAAACCCTAGGGGTTGACCTCTTTTTTCCCTAAGTCCCAGATTATTTTGCATACTTTGACCTGCTATATCTCCGCATCCATAGATCCGTTTTGGACATATAGCATATCAAAATGTTCGCCTCAGAGAGTACATCATTTCATCTCATTGCATCATTTTCATTTGAGTTCATATTGATGCCCGAAATGCTGTTGGAAGAGTGCTATTTGAGTTAATTGTCAGATATGCTGCTCCAAATAGCTATTTGTCATTCTTGCCATGATTATTGTGTGCATGATATGCCCATGAGCTCTACATGTGTTTTGTCATATGCTTTTCCATCTTTCCAGAGGTGCAATCCATGTATTTTTGTGGTGTGTGTGGTGACTAGCACAAGCTTGCAAAGTGGTGCATTCGTTAATGCTGATTTCAGGGACTTAGCAATTCCACTAAGTCCTTGATCTGATTTTATCAATATGCCATATGTTCATGTTGTTTCCTAGTGATCCGTGCTTCTTTTGAGGATGATCAATAAGGATGTTTTGTTAATCTTGTAGTGCTCTATCCATCCATGTCTTTGTTTGCAATTTTGGAGCACCTTAGCTTGAGTCAATCGAGCTCTACTTTTGCTATTTCGTGAATCTGGGCAGATTGTCTACTTGTTAGCGATTTTGCCGAGGATGTTGTAGTTGATCCGTTAATGCTATGTTGTTGTTCTTGCCATGGCTAGCTTGTATAATGTGTATTCTTGATGGGTGTATGCTTAGATTGTCATGCCATGCTCTGTAGTGAGTGCATTGAGCTCGCAAACATGCCTACTTGATATCTGATTTGCATGCTCTAGTTTTTCTCTAAGTCTGTGAGCTGTTTATGTTTTTGCCATGTTCACATGCTTGCAATTGTATTTTCAGATCCCTTTTGGCTCAAGGTCACTAAGGGACTTTTGTTAAGATCTTTGAGTAGCTACATGCCATGCTTTGCTTTGCCATGTTAAATCCCTGTAGCTTCTAGTTTTCATGCTCCGAAGTGTGCTACCTGATCTGACATTCGAGACAAGTGTTAATTTCACTAAGTCTGAAACCTGTTTACCAATTGCATTTTTGCCATGCTTGTTTGAACCTGTTAATGGATGAATTGGCCATAGCTCAGTGTTCATATTTTGTTAAGCATTATGAATGGATCCCTTTCATGTATTTTTTTGCCATGTTTGGGAGCTATAGAATGCTTAACTTGTTGCATTTAGATGGCTACTTGCTGTATATCGCAGACCGGTGCCATATTTGAATTGCTTGCCATTTCCAAACCGTGTCTCCGATTCCGGTGTTCTTTATATCGATTTCAACCGAAATCACCTCACCTTTCCAGTGGCACACTTGGATTTCCATGTTGAGGCCAGGTTCATTCATTCCTTGTCAAATCTTGCATATGCATCACATATCGCATCCCGCATAGCATACCATGTTTGCATCATGTTGTTTGAGCTTTGCACATGGTTGATTGTGTCCTTTTTGCTTGTTTGTCTTGTTTGGGTAGAGCCGGGAGACGAGTTCGCTAACGAGGAGCCCGTTGAGTTTTCTTTCGAGGATCCAGTCAACTCTGACAACCCTGCAGGCAAGATGATCATACCCTCGAAATCACTTCTATCTTTGCTTTGCTAGATGCTCGCTCTTTTGCTATGCCTATGCTACGATGCCTACCACATGCTTATCATGCCTCCCAAATTGCCATGTCAAACCTCTAACCCACCATGTCCTAGCAAACCGTTGATTGGCTATGTTACCACTTTGCTCAGCCCCTCTTATAGCGTTGCTAGTTGCAGGTGAAGATTGGAGACCGTTCCTTGTTGGAACATTATTTTCTTGTTGGGATATCATTATATTGCCTTGTTATCTTAATGCATCTATATACTTTGTAAAGGGTGGAAGGCTCGGCCTTTTTCCTAGTGTTTTGTTCCACTCTTGCCGCCCTAGTTTCCGTCATATCGGTGTTATGTTCCCGGATTTTGCGTTCCTTACGCGGTTGGGTGATAATGGGAACCCCTTGACAGTTCGCCTTGAATAAAGCTTTTCCAGCAATGCCCAACCTTGGTTTTACCATTTGCCACCTAGCCTCTTTTTCCCTTGGGTTTTCGGAGCCCAAGGGTCATCTTATTTAACCCCCCCGGGCCAGTGCTCCTCTGAGTGTTGGTCCACCTCGTCAGCTGCCGGTGGCCACCAGGGGCAACTCTGGGCTGGCCTACCAGAAGTTTGGACAATCTGAGTGTGCCCTGAGAATGACATATGTGCAGCTCCTATCGGGATTTGTCGGCACATTCGGGCGGTGTTGCTGGATTTGTTTTAACTTGTTGAAGTGTCTTGTAGAACCGGGATACCGAGTCTGATCGGAATGTCTCGGGAGAAGGTATATCCTTCGTTGACCATGAGAGCTTGTCATGGTCTAAGTTGGGACTCCCCTGCAGGGATTTGAACTTTCGAAAGCCGTGCCCGTGGTTATGGGCAGATGGGAATTTGTTAATGTCCGGTTGTAGATAACTTGAACCTTAACTTAATTAAAATGAATCAACTGTGTGAGTTACCGTAATGGTCTCTTCTCGGCGGAGTCCGGGAAGTGAACATGGTGTTGGAGTAATGATTGCCGTAGGTTGTTCTCTAGTTATTCGTTCGCGCTTTGCCTTCTCTTCTCGCTCTCTTTTGCGAACATGTTAGCCACCATATATGCTAGTCGCTTGCTGCAACTCCACATATTTACCTTGCCTTACCTATAAGCTTAAATAGTCTTGATCGCGAGGGTGCGAGATTGCTGAGTCCCTGTGGCTCACATATTACTTCCAAACCAGATACAGGGCCAGACGACTCCGTTCCATATGACGCGCTTGAGCTCAAGTGGGAGTTCGACGAGGACTTACGCTGTTACTATGTGTCTTTCCCTTATGATTAGTAGTGGTGCCCAGTTGGGGCGATCGAGACCGTGTCGCATGTTGGGTTGATCTTTTATTTTGGCACCGTAGTCGGGCCATGAGTGATTGGATGATGTAATGCTATTTATGTACTTTTTTTGACGTGGCAAGTGTAAGCCAACTATGTACCTTCCCCTTTTATTATCTATTTACATGGGATGTTGTGAAGATTGCCTTACTTGCGACATTGCTTTCAATGCGGTTACGCCTCTAAGTCGTGCTTCGACACGTAGGAGATATAGCCGCATCGAGGGAGTTACAATTTAGCTGACCAATTAAATGACTTTGTTTTAATAATATCAGATTCATATTTGAACAACTAAGCTTGTTTAGCTTGATGGGTGGAGCAATGCTATTATGACACGAAGCATGTATTCTGATCTTATAGTGATCATAAAAGGGGGAAACTCTAAGCATATTTTTTTAGCAAAAGAGGGTTTCCCCTCCGATTTCTATTAAAGAAACCACCACAGAACCAACATGATCAATTAAACCGTATTATGACTGTGCCTTGGCAGATTTGAAGCTGCAAACCGGAGAAATGATATTTAGCAGCCATTGTTTGCTTCGAACTAAGAACTAAATTCTAAGAGCTAAAAAGAAAGGAGAGTAACCAAGTTAAGATCTATTTTCTGGTTAAGATCAAAAGGTTGAGGAGATATGAAGTACCACCTCTCTTGCGGCACTGTGTAGGCATCGGGGGTGCGATGGCTGTCGGTGGCGTTGAAGCAGATCTGCGATGGTAGACGGGTGCATCGGGGGATAAGTCCCGTTGCGGTGGAAGAGAATGTCGTGTGAGAGGCCTTGGCAAAGAGGACGACGACGGCGATGAAGCGAGAGGACGTGATGCAAGGCTCTTGGTCTCGCCGTGGATGAGAAACGTCCATCTCTAGCAGTGGACGAGCGGTCTTGGTAGGCGCTCCGACATGGTGGAGGACGACGGCGATGGATGGGGTGGAGGACGGCGACAATGGATGGGGTGGCGGACGGAGGCTGGTGTGGGGATGGTGTTCTAGCGCGGACGGTGTATGAATGGGAAAATGGAGGGAGTGGTATGGGGAACCATGTTTTTGGGACGCGCCTGTCTGAAATATGGGAAAGTTACGAACTTAGCCCCCGTTTAAAATTTGTACGTCTCGTCGGTTGGGGATACGACGGTAATCTCGCATCTCGCCAATATTTGCCCAGAGCGATTTCGGGCGAGGAGAGGGTGGTTGGCGCCCATGGTTGGCACCCACGGTGTATGAACGGGGCTGACAGGTAGGGCGGTTGTGTCACGTCTGAGTGAAGTTACAAACCTGCCCCTATTGAAAATATTTGCCTACATCAATTTTGGCTGAGTCGAGTTTGTTTTGCCGTCCACCATGTATGAATGGGGAAATAGAGGGAGAAACATAGGTCTTTCAGACGAGCTTGAATCAAATGTGTTTTGCCGCCCATGTTTGACACCCACCATGTCGGAATGGGCTCAGAGGCGGTTGTGTCACGTCTAATTGAAGTTACTAACCTAACCCTATTTAGAGCAGTGGAAATCAGGCCGATGGATTGTCCGTGTAATGGGTAGACAGTAATTTCCATCTCCCAGACACTTGGCTTTGAGCAGCCAACGTGGGAGTGGACATTTTGCCGCTTCTTTCGAATTTTGGGACAATAAGCATCCATGTTTACCCTGGCAACTAAATTCGAATCCATTTTGTATTCCTATACAAATCTTTATAAATCATTCTATGTGTTTTCATATATCTTCAAAAGGACGACAAAGATGTATTCCACTGTTATATCTGAATATGGTTTACAAATGCCGATACTCAAATTCAGAAGCTAGAATCCAGTTTAAGGTGAATTCGAATATTTGGAACACTTCATGTCCAACTCAAATATCACACGCAGCATAATGTGTACTCCCATTTAGACATGTACACAAGCGATGTATCAAGATTCAAATACCGAGTCAATCAACCAAGAATGTACAGAACTAACAGACATATAAACACTTATAGAGTATATGGATCAATAATATCAACTAACATACATAAGCCAGGCCGCTGTACTTTTTTTGCTACAACAACATCCTTTTTAGCCAAGATACTACAACATCTTGGCCATTTCCGATGCATGCCACTTATGGTCCATCTATACTACTATTATTGCTGAATGCACATTCAGCCCGATTGGCATATTTGTAGGTCTGGCACAACAATCAAAATGAAACGTCTACGAGTCTTATCAATTAATACAAACTTGTGCTCAAATAAAATTAAAAACCAAAAAACAAAAAAATTATTACATGATCTCTAAAACAAATGGTTTGATTGATTACATGAACAAACAACAGAAAGGTTATTCAACGATGGAAAGAACATTTCACCTATGATTTACCAAATGGGAATTTAATTTCCTTTTTTCCTTCAGGACCTTAACAATGTGGTCAGTCTCAACTTGCTTTGTTTTGAAATCCACCAAATATTTAATGGTTGTCTTGGGTACTGCTTGTGATTGTGTTGTTTTCTTCCTCAACATGTTAACTTCATCTCTAAGTGCAGAAGCAGAATCTCTTTCTACCACTAGTTTAGCCTCTAGAGCATCAGCAGTTGGCAATTCATAATGCACGATTGGGCCGGTGCCACTGCTGTGGGATGATACAACGTCCATGGGGACCGCTCTTTGATCTTGGGCTAACCTGTTTTGCCATTAAAGTTCCGATTGGATTCAGAAAAGTTGAAGTTAGAAAAACATCTCAACTGGGAGTTATAAAAGCAAACCAGTTAAATAAACAAGGAATTAAAGAGTTTCAATTGGATGCTGAAAAGTAGTTATTAACATAATTGTAACCCGTTGTTGCAGCAGCAAAGCAGTGAAACAAACAAGTAGCTATTTAAGTTCAGGCAAACAGGTAATTCTTAATAGTAAGTATCAAACACATAGATAGGCGCAGTCTATAATAGGATTAACAGGCTGTGGCATTATGTAATCAGTAGCAAACTAAATTAAGCCAAGCAACATAATTGAACAATTTTGCAATAAGTGACTAACTAAAATTCTGAGAAGCAGGTAACTGAACTTATGCTAGTTCTTTGTACAGGCACACTGCAACTTCTTTTTCGATTACAAGGTTGTACGAAGGAGTCCATGGCATCAATTGCTTGGATACACAGTCCCAATAGTTCTTTCTTCCCACATTGCATTGGTAAGTCGAATGGTTAATCTGGTAAGATGGTGCGTCCTTGATATTTTATATGAGGACATGTAGTCAGACTAGTTGTAGCCACACACATCACACTGGCTTTTACTGTATATTTCATGCGATTACTTTTGGCATATCGAGATCTAAGCAATCTACAATAGGATGAAAAGACTGGCATCCTTCACATTATTGGCGAACTCGGTTAATAGAAACAAGCAATTCAACCATTTTGTGGTTAAATCAAAAGCGCCAATGGAATATTTTTCACTACCCCAACCATACACGCAAAAAGGGGCGATGCCACCATAGGGGCTGGTATGGGCGGCCGCCTCGGGTGGCTGGAGAGTGTGCACCTAGATTGAGTCATCCAGGTTGGCCCATGCTAGTTTTGTTCGTCCCAATGCACGAGCAGGCAATGTAAAAAATGAAGAAAAATGTTTCAATTTGGATGGGCCAATAACATGAGTGCAAGGCAAGCCCTATAGCAGGCTCGTGGCCCAAACGAGCGCCTCCCATATCGATCGACAGCAGGAAAAATCAATTCATTCGCTCCAGCCTCCAGTCTGGTTCGCTCCTAACCTAGCCGCCGCCGCTGGACGGACCAACACAACACTTCCTCGCGCCCTCGTTGGAGGGCGGTCGTTAGTCTTCAAGCAAACGGAAGGACAAGAAGATGAAGATCCAACCCTGGGTGTAGCCTACGTGGGAGGCAGCGGCGGCATCACGGGCATGGCATCGAGCTTGCGCAAACGGACATTCGCAGCTTGCAAGAGTAGCATGCACAACGAGCAGGTACATCACATCCCTAATTATATCTAATTCAACTCTTCAATTTCTGGCCAATAGTTAAACCTGATGGTGTTGTAAAACTGTTTCTATGTAGGGAATCTATGAGAAAATGAAACCAATTTCTACTTATTTTATAACTCCCCTAATCAATACTGAACTGACTGAATCTGATGTATCTAATCAAGTTTCCGGTGCAAACATCCAAGCTCATGTTGTTCTTGAGCCTGAAGTGTCTAATGAACAGACTGCTAATGAAGGATTTGATGCAAACATTTTACATGCTCCTGGTGATGAACATATAGTGTCTAATGAGGGATCTAATGCAAGCATTTTGCAAGCTCCCATTGAAGGATTTAGTGTCTAATGATGATCTGCTATGTTGAGAGAGACATAGAGATTTGCAGGCATTGGTGACAAGCAAATTATAGTGCATTTTCATGGCTTGAGGAAACGTCGAGGCCATCTACCAGAAAGTCCCTGTATCATGACAACGTAGCATAACTACTTTTCTAATCTGTTGTTTGAAACTATTGGCATACTTGTGCATGATACATATATTGATATGCAGTTTGCGCACTGGTTATACGTGCAATTACACTTCGATATTTTCAGCCAGAGAACAAATAATTCAAGCAGGTACAGACCATTTTTGTAGTCCTTGTACACCATGTTGCATTTTGTGTTTTTGGTTCTTGCATCATTTAGTGTTTATAATCTGAACTACTTTGGATCATTAGCTGGTTTTCAAAGTGCATGTAGCTTCACATTTCTCAAGTTATGTTGATTTCCAGAGTGCAAGTGCTTTCGTATTTTTTAAGTTAAATGTTTGCCCCTGGTAACTTGAATTCATGGATCCGCCAGTGCACACAAATCATACACGAATGCCAGTACGAATTAAATGAAATGTAGGGACTTACGCTAGCTCGTTGTACAGGCTGACTGCAGCTCTGCTTGCGCTTGGGATGTTTCATGTACAAGTCCATGTTACCACTTGCTTGGATGTGCATGCCTTGTGCTCCTTGCATCCCCTATGCATTTTTGACATGGTGAATGGTTGATCAAATAAGAGGAATCGACCTTGCTGTTGTACCGGAGGACAGATACTTACAAGGTTATACGGGTCTGCAGGATGTGTACCAGATCCCGTATCGCCATCATGCTTCGCTAAAAAATGGATTTGCTTGTTTCAGATGATATCTCCAGAAGAAATAAGAGTTAAAGTCAGAGTTTCATAGGTGTGTAAGATAAGAGAGCAGTGAAAGGATATCCAAACATCGTCGGAACAGTGCACAAGGGAGTGATGTGTGGATACCTAGTTCGGGCCGGCGTTTGGGCATGCTCTCCTAGCTAGAGTGCGGGTCACTTCAGAGCCGTTGAGGGTGATGCTCTGGCATTGGCTGGCCGTGCACGGATGCAGATCTTGAGTGGCAGTGGAGCACTACGATGCGGTGTACGAGACCGTTGGTGAAGCCCCAGCGGCTTCGGGGGGCGGAGGTGCGATGATGTGCTCGGTGAAGTAACCCCGGTGAGCTGGGAGACATCGTCGGTGAAGCGCACCTGATGCGATGGAAGTCTGTGTCTGTGAGGCACGTCGGTTGCGGCGGCCGACGTTGTCGGTGGACCACCTGATGTGGTGGACGAGGGCGTAGATGAGGTAGCTCCGGTGCGGTGGTGAAGCGCGACCGCCGTCTTCGTCGTCATCGTCCGGCACAGAGGTGAGGAAAGAGACGAGACGAGGGGTGATTCGAACTTTGCTTGGGTTGGCAGCGAATTAGGGATTTGAGCAATTTGGGCGCGGAATGGGACGATGGAGAAGGGAGATTTTACAGGGTTGGAATTGG
>NC_057800.1:402649221-402849275 GCF_018294505.1 Triticum aestivum | reverse complement strand
GGGACGCAGCTTCGGTGCCTTAAAGGCACCTCCTGCCTTTTGGTCACTGACATGTGGGCCAGCCACCTGTTGGGCCCACATATCATAGACACAGAGGTAGGTGCCTTAAGGCACCGAAGCATCGTCCAGGTGGGTGGCTGGGTGCTAAGCCACCGTACGACACACGCGACCACCACGACACGACCCTGGTCTGCCTGGTGCACCTACATTTGAGAGGAGATTTGAGAATGCAAACGAATATTCTTTCATTTGCAAATGAATCTGTATGTATTACCATGCCCGTGTTTTCCTTGCAAATAATTAGTCATTCAAAACGAGATACTATAAATTAATTAATGAGGAGTTATTAAAAAAATGAAATGGTATCCACGCTAACCTGGATTAGAGTGTGCGTCATGTAATTAGTTATTTGAATTAGAGTGTGTGTCACATAGCGATCTCCAATTCTAACGTGGATTTCACATTTCACTGTATCCATGCTACTTTTTAATACAAATTCATATGTATATGATGAACACCATGGTAGTGAGAAAACTTTTGGATGGATTCAAACATATGACCTACAAAATAGCACAACAAATCGAGTCAATGTCAACTTTTCAAAACCTAGTATGGCACGAATTCGAAATAATTACCCATATGCATGGTCCTCAGTTCAAATCTTACAATGTACACCAAATTGAAACATCGATATTAAGTCTCGTACTATCTACATTCAAATGTTGTTTTTAGCCCCCCCCCCCGCACACATGCTACATACTTCCTGTATCGGTCAATCTTCCTCTCCTAACCACCTTAGGAAGCTATCGGTTTCCAACACACATTCATTATTTCTCTCCATGTTTCGATCTCTAACTCTCTCAACTACACAACCCCCTTTTTCCACTCTGTTACCAAATGTATTTACCTCACACACCCGCCATTGCACCCCATGCTGAGCTCTCTCTCTCTCCCTCTCCCTCTCACCCTCTCGTGATAAATACATGCATTGCCTATCTAGCCCCCCAACCTCTCGTGCGCACGCACGCACGTTGTCTATCTAGGTCACTCCCGCGCGACTGTCTCACTCTCTCTTCCGCACGGCGGGCCACACTCGCTCAATCTCGCTCTCTTTATGTGAGTCTCGTTTAGCCTCGTTTTCTTCCACACACAAGTGATATATCTCCCTGTTCGGGCCTCGATCGACACACTCTATACTCTCTCACGCAGATTGTCTATCTAGGTCAGTCCATCCAAGCCGCCCCACTCTTTTGACCTCATGATGGGCCACGCTCGCTCAATCTCTCTCTCTACCTCTCTCTCTCCCTCTGTCTCTCTTTGTATGTCTTGATTAACCTCCCTCTTTCTCGAACAAAAACATATATCACCATGTTTGAGCCCAATTTGACCTATTCACATTGTATACTCTCTCACGCACATTGTCTATCTAGGTCACTCACTCCAACCCGTCTCACTCTTTCGATCGCACGACGACCCTATGTGAACGATTGACCTTGCTTCCTCCCATGCACAAAATATATCTACATGTATGTGACTGGATCATCTCTCAAGCTCTATCTTACATCCCTCACCCTTGCCAAAAGCTCAACCGGACAATATCTCTCCAGAGCATATATATCTGTTCAATGAATGTCGGATCACACCCACTTTGTCTCTCTATCTACATGTCTCTCGATTGACCACTTTCTCACGCCGTATCTTCCACACATTGAAGCTACCTCTCCATCTCTCGCAAAGCCGGTGCTATTTACATTGCGAGGGGCACTCTAACCTTGGATTAATTTGTGTAGGCATTTATTCCGATCGGTTTAGATTATATTTTCGTAGCATTCGGCCCACAACTACTCCAAACACCGTTGCAACCCCCGCAACTCCCCTAGTTGATTTCCCTCTGGCTCGGTCATCGCTCTCTTGCACGTCCTTTCTCGCCTTCAACGTCACACCATGGTATTATTGCAAAAAACTCTGTTGTTCTCTTTAATTATTATAAATAAGCTACAGAACTACAGACCGATAGTCCACTTGGAATGGAACAAATTTCGACCCACAAATTAAAGTACTACAAACTGCACACCGGGGGGCCCACATGTCATGAAACAAATTTGGACCCATATACAAATTAAAAAATAAAGGACGAGGATCGAACATGCGACTAGGGCCTTCAAGCTGCACGTCAATTGGCAACATACGTAGAACAACAATGTTTTCTGTACCCCCCTTTGTTCACATAATGTTTTTATATTACCACAACCTATTTAATGGATAACATGTAATATTATTTTTAGTACTATTGTCCTTCACTTACTGGTGGGTTCCTGTGTGGTCTCTCTCTCCCCCCTTCTGTGTTTAGATGCACGGGCAAACACGAAGAACTCGCGGGCGATGTTGCCGTTGACCATATCTGGACGTGTTCACAAGTTACGGCACCAGTTTCACGTACTAGCAACACTAGTCAATGTGTACATGCAATGCACATTAATTTGGAAGTATATTAAGTGCATGCGGATATTAAGTAGGATATTATTTGCGTGTTATTATGTGATTAACACTATTTTTGGCATGAAATTAACTGCACGCTAAACGTGTTGAGTGCTCGACATTGAAGTAGTCTAGTTCGTTGGATGACAAGGAATACATGTGGCTTGATCACGTTTTATATTTAATTTGATACGGCTCTAGCGGAACATTCAATCGATCAAACCATAGATTTCGTTCGGTCTGACTCCGACTTTAAATTATATGACGATCGATCTAAAATAAACAGAAATGATAAACGTTCGGATTTTAAGCATGGCAATCTGAACATTTTTCATGGCAAATTTAGATTACGCGGCGGCGGGGGCGTCTTGCGGTGGGAAGCGGCTCCTCTGTCGTGCTTTGTGTGTCGACGGGTGATACGTCTCCAACGTATCTATAATTTTTGATTGCTCCATGCTATATTATCTACTATTTTGGACATTATTGGGCTTTATTTTCCACTTTTATATTATTTTTGGGACTAACCTATTAATCGGAGGCCCAGCCCAGAATTGCCGTTTTTGCCTGTTTTAGGGTTTCAAAGAAAAGGAATATCAAACGGAGTCCAAACGGAATGAAACCTTCGGGAACATGATTTTCTCAATGAACAAGACCCAGGAGACTTGGACCCTACGTCAAGACTCAAAAGAGGAGGCCACGAGGTAGGGGGGCGCGCCTACCCCCCCAAGCGCCCCCTCCACCCTTGTGGCCCCCCTGTTGCTCCACCGACATACTCCTTCCTCCTATATATACCTACGTACCCCCAAATGATCAGATACGGAGCCAAAAACCTAATTCCACCACCGCAACTTTTTGTATCCACGAGATCCCATCTTGGGGCCTATTCCAGAGTTCCGCCGAAGGGGGCATCGATCATGGAGGGCTTCTACATCAACACCATAGCCCTTCCGATGAAGTGTGAGTAGTTTACCTCAGACCTACGAGTCCATAGTTATTAGCTAGATGGCTTCTTCTCTCTTTTTGGATATCAATACAATCTTCTCCCCCTCTCTTGTGGAGAACTATTCGATGTAATCTTCTTTTTGCGGTGTGTTTGTTGAGATCGATGAATTGTGGGTTTATGATCAAGTCTATCTATGAATAATATTTGAATCTTCTCTGAATTCTTTTATGTATGATTGGTTATCTTTGCAAGTCTCTTCGAATTATCAGTTTGGTTTGGCCTACTAGATTGATCTTTCTTGCAATGGGAGAAGTGCTTAGCTTTGGGTTCAATCTTGCGGTGTCCTTTCCCAGTGACAGTAGGGGCAGCAAGGCACGTATTGTATTGTTGCCATCGAGGATAACAAGATGGGGTTTCCATCATATTGCATGAGTCTATCCCTCTACATCATGTCATCTTGCTTAAGGCGTTACTCTGTTTTTAACTTAATACTCTAGATGCATGCTGGATAGCGGTCGATGAGTGGAGTAATAGTAGTAGATGCAGGCAGGAGTCGGTCTACTTGTCTCGGACGTGATGCCTATATACACGATCATACCTAGATATTCTCATAACTATGCTCAATTCTGTCAATTGCTCAACAGTAATTTGTTCACCCACCGTAGAATACTTATGCTCTCGAGAGAAGCCAGTAGTGAAACCTATGGCCCCCGGGTCTATCTTTATCATATTAATCTCCTACTACTTAGTTATTTCCTTTGCTTTTTTACTTTGCCTTTATTTTACTTTGCATCTTTATCACAAAAATACCAAGAATATTATCTTATCATATCTATCAGATGTCACTCTCGTAAGTGGCCGTGTAGGGATTGACAACCCCTATTCGCGTTGGTTGCGAGGATTTATTTGTTTTGTGCAGGTACGAGGGACTCGCGCGTAGCCTCCTACTGGATTGATACCTTGGTTCTCAAAAACTAAGGGAAATACTTACGCTACTTTGCTGCATTATCCCTTCCTCTTCGGGGAAAACCAACGTAGTGCTCAAGAGGTAGCAAGAAGGATTTTTGGCACCGTTGCCGGGGAGGTCTACGCAAAAGTCAACATACCAAGTACCCATCACATACCCTTATCTCCCGCATTACATTATTTTCCATTTGCCTCTCGTTTTCCTCTCCCCCACTTCACCCTTGCCATTTTATTCGTCCTCTCTCTCTCTATCCTCCCTCTCTTTCCCTAGTTGCCTCTTTTTACCCGCTTGCTTTTTTCTTGTGTGTTAGTTCGCTTGCTTGTCGTTATGGCTAGTCGCTTATCTTCTCCATTGTCTCCCGAGAGTGAAATTCTAAATTTTAAGAAAAGGGAGGGAGAAAATCTAAAAGATGCTTGGTATAGAATTTGCAATGCTCAAAATAGATCTACCAGGAAGCAATCTACTTCCGTTCTTCTTCGCAATTTTTATGTAGGCATAAATCCCTGGCACAGATATATCCTTGATACTATTACCGGAGGGAACTTCTTGGGTAGCCATACTTTTGATTCTTATAATGCTATGATAGATTTGTTTGGCTCACCCCCTCTTTTGGTTAATGGAACTGTATTAACTTTGGAGCATGTAATGCAAAGGCTTGAAATTATTGAAAATACGGTTGCCACCGTAGAGTTAATTGAAAATTTGGATAAAAAAATTCACAACTGAATCTCTCAATATGGATCTAAAGTAGGAGTCACTTTGAAAAATATTAAAGAGAACGAACCCATAGTTAATGAGAAAATAAATCACGATTCCACTAGAATTGATAAACTTGAGGATATTATTACCAACTTGGGAACCGCCTTTTCTTCCGTAAAGAACACTCCAAGTCCTCACGCTAAAATTGCCAAGCTTATGTATGTTCCTAAGAATAAGGGTGAATTCTATAGTAAGGAAACCGCGGATCTCAAATCTATAAGTGTTCATCCCAATATTTTTGCTATCATTAAGGAACCATTTATTACAAATGATTTTTTCGATCTTGTGCCTAAAAATTTGATAATAAATAAAAAGGAAGAAATTCCTAAAGATGGTAGATGCCTCATTGAAGAATTTCCTACCAAAGATGGCAATACCTAGATCTATCCTTGCTTGTTATGCCTAGCTAGGGCCGTTAAACGATAGCGCTTGTTGGGAGGCAACCCAATTTTATTTTTATTCCTTGCTTTTTTTCTCCTGTTTAGTAATAAATAATTTATCTAGCCTATGTTTTGGTTGTGTTTTTGTGTTTAATTAGTGTTTGTGCCAAGTAGAACCGTTGGGAAGACTTGGGGAAAGTCTTGTTACACTTGCTGTAAAAAACAGAAACTTTAGCGCTCACGAGAACTGCTTCCATTTTTATTTGGAGAGTGATATTTAGTTAATTCTTTTTGCAGATGATTAATAGATAAATTCCTCACGTGCAGAAATTTATTTTAGAATTTTTGGGGTTCCAGATCTTGCACTAGATACAGATTACTACAGACTGTTCTGTTTTTGACAGATTCTGTTTTTCGTGTGTTGTTTGCTTATTTTGATGAATCTATGGCTAGTAAAATAGTTTATAAACCATAGAGAAGTTGGAATACAGTAGGTATAACACCAATATAAAAAAGAATGAGTTCATTACAGTACATTGAAGTGGTCTTTTATTTTCTTTCGCTAACGGAGTTCACGAGATTTTCTACTTTAAGTTTTGTGTTGTGAAGTTTTTAAGTTTTGGGTAAAGATTTGATGGATTATGTAACAAGGAGTGGCAAGAGCCTAAGCTTGGGGGTGCCCATGGAACCCCCAAGATAATCTAAGGACACCTAAAAGCTAAAGCTTGGGGATGCCCCGGAAGGCATCCCCTCTTTCGTCTACTTCTATCGTTTACTTTACTTGGAGCTATATTTTTATTCGCCACATGATATGTGTTTTGCTTGGAGCGCCTTGTATGATTTGAGTATTTAATTGTTAGTTTACCACAATCATCCTTGCTGTACACACCTTTTGAGAGAGCCATACATGATTTGGAATTTTTTAGAATACTCTATGTGCTTCGCTTATATCTTTTGAGTTATGTAGTTTTGCTCTAGTACTTCACTTATATCTTTTAGAGCATGGTGGTGGATTTGTTTTATAGAAACTATTGATCTCTCATGCTTCACTTAGATTATTTTGAGAGTCTTAAATAGCATGGTAATTTGCTTAAAATCCTAATATGCTTGGTATACAAGATTAATAATAAAACTTTCTTATGAGTGTGTTGAATACTATGAGAAGTTTGATGCTTGATAATTATTTTGAGATATAAAGATGGTGATATTAAAGTTGTGCTAGTTGAGTAGTTGTGAATTTGAGAAATACTTGTGTTAAAGTTTGTGATTCCCGTAGCATGCACATATGGTGAACCGTTATGTGATGAAGTCGGAGCATGATTTATTTTTTGATTGTCTTCCTTATGAGTGGCGGTCGGGGACGAGCGATGATCTTTTCCTACCAATCTATCCCCCTAGGAGCATGCGCGTAATACTTTGCTTCGATAACTTGTAGATTTTTGCAATAAGTATATGAGTTCTTTATGACTAATGTTGAGTCCATGGATTATACGCACTCTCACCCTTCCACCTTTGCTAGCCTCTCTAATACCGCACACCTTTCGCTGGTATCATACACCCACCATATACCTTCCTCAAAACAGCCACCATACCTACCTATTATGGCATTTCCATAGCCATTCCGAGATATATTGCCATGCAACTTTCCACCGTTCCAATTATTATGAAACACTCCATCATTGTCATATTGCTTAGCATCATCATGTAGTTGACATCGTATTTGTGGCAAAGCCACCATTCATAATTCTTTCATACGTGTCACTCTTGATTCATTGCATATCCCGGTACACCGCTGGAGGCATTCATATAGAGTCATATTTTGTTCTAAGTATCGAGTTGTAATTGTTGAGTTGTAAGAAAAATAAAAGTGTGATGATCATCATTATTAGAGCATTGTCCCAGTGAGGAAAGGATGATGGAGACTATGATTTCCCCACAAGTCAGGATGAGACTCCGGAAGAAAAAAAGAGAGAAAGAAAAGAGGCCATAAAAAAGAGAAAAGGACCAAATAAAAAAATGAGAGAAAATGAGAGAAGGGACAATGTTACTATCCTTTTACGACCCTTGTGCTTCAAAGTAGCACCATGATATTCATGATAGAGAGTCTCCTATGTTATCACTTTCATATACTAGTGGGAATTTTTCATTATAGAACTTGGCTTGTATATTCCAATGATGGGCTTCCTCAAAATGCCCTAGGTCTTCATGAACAAGCAAGTTGGATGCACACCCACTTAGTTTCTTTTTGAGCTTTCATATACTTATAGCTCTAGTGCATCCATTGCATGGCAATCCCTACTCATTCACATTGATATCTATTGATGGGCATCTCCATAGCCTGTTGATACGCCTAGTTGATGTGAGACTATCTTCTCCCTTTTTTTTCTTCTCCACAACCACCATTCTATTCCACCTATAGTGCTATGTCCATGGCTCACACTCATGTATTGCGTGAAGATTGAAAAAGTTTTGAGAATGTAAAAAGTATGAAACAATTGCTTGGCTTGTCATCGGGGTTGTGCATGATTTAAATATTTTGTGTGGTGAAGATGGATATAGGCAGACTATATGATTTTGTAGGGATAACTTTCTTTGGCCATGTTATTTTGAGAAGACATAATTGCTTTGTTAGTATACTTGAAGTATTATTATTTTTATGTCAATATTAAACTTTTGTCTTGAATCTTTCGGATCTGAATATTCATACCACAATTAAGAAGAATTACATTAAAATTATGCCAAGTAGCACTCCGCATCAAAAATTCTGTTTTTATCATTTACCTACTCGAGGACGAGCAGGAATTAAGCTTGGGGATGCTTGATAAGTCTCCAACGTATCTATAATTTTTGATTGCTCCATGCTATATTATCTACTGTTTTGGACATTATTGGGCTTTATTTTCCACTTTTATATTATTTTTGGGACTAACCTATTAACCGGAGGCCCAACCCAGAATTGCTGTTTTTTGCCTGTTTTAGGGTTTCGAAGAAAAGGAATATCAAACGGAGTCCAAACGGAATGAAACCTTCGGGAACGTGATTTTCTCAATGAACAAGACCCAGGAGACTTGGACCCTACGTCAAGACACAAAAGAGGGGGCCACAAGGTAGGGGGCGCGCCTAGCCTCCCCCCAGGCGCACCCTCCACCCTCGTGGGCCCCCTGTTGCTCCATCGATGTACCCCTTCCTCCTAATATACCTACGTACCCCCAAATGATCAGATACGGAGCCAAAAGCCTAATTCCACCTCCGCAACTTTCTGTATCCATGAGATCCCATCTTGGGGCCTGTTCCGAAGCTCCGCCGGAGGGGGCATCGATCACGGAGGGCTTCTACATCAACACCATAGCCCTTCCGATGAAGTGTGAGTAGTTTACCTCAGACCTACAGGTCCATAGTTATTAGCTAGATGGCTTCTTCTCTCTTTTTGGATCTCAATACAATGTTCTCCCCCTTTCTTGTGGAGAACTATTCGATGTAATCTTCTTTTTGTGGTGTGCTTGTTGAGACCGATGAATTGTGGGTTTATGATCAAGTCTATCTATGAATAATATTTGAATCTTCTCTGAATTCTTTTATGTATGATTGGTTATCTTTGCAAGTCTCTTTGAATTATCAGTTTGGTTTGGCCTACTAGATTGATCTTTCTTGCAATGGGAGAAGTGCTTAGCTTTGGGCTCAATCTTGCGGTGTCCTTTCCCAGTGATAGTAGGGGCATCAAGGCACGTATTGTATTGTTGCCATCGAGGATAACAAGATGGGGTTTTCATCATATTGCATGAGTTTATCCCTCTATATCATGTCATCTTGCTTAAGGCGTTACTCTATTTTTAACTTAATACTCTAGATGCATGCTGGATAGCGGTCGATGAGTGGAGTAATAGTAGTAGATGTAGGCAGGAGTCGGTCTACTTGTCTAGGATGTGATGCCTATATACATGATCATACCTATATTTTCTCATAACTATGCTCAATTCTGTCAATTGCTCAACAGTAATTTGTTCACCCACCATAGAATACTTATGCTCTCGAGAGAAGCCACTAGTGAAACCTATGGCCCCCGGGTCTATCTTTATCATATTAATCTCCTACTACTTAGTTATTTCCTTTGCTTTTTTACTTTGCCTTTATTTTACTTTGCATCTTTATCACAAAAATACCAAGAATATTATCTTATCATATCTATCAGATCTCACTCTCGTAAGTGGCCATTTAGGGATTGACAACCCCTATTCGCGTTGGTTGCGAGGATTTATTTGTTTTGTGCAGGTACGAGGGACTCACGTGTAGCCTCCTACTGGATTGATACCTTGGTTCTAAAAAACTGAGGGAAATATTTACGCTACTTTGCTGCATCATCCCTTCCTCTTCGGGGAAAACCAACGCAATGCTCAACAGGTAGCATTGGGACACTGACTGACGGCGACGGCGGCGCCTTGCGCTATTGTTGGCGTACTCCTGGACGTTGGCCTAGCTTCAAGGAAGGCCAAAATGTTCTGGACTTTGGAGCGAGTCAACTGGCGGGAGGAGGCAACTGGCGTTTGTGCAAGGAAGCGGTCGACAGCGGCCATCCATGCCGCTGAGGGGGGCACTGGCACCCGCGCGGGGATATGCGCTGTCAACGGCACGGTGGAGACATTCGTGTGCACGGGCACCGGCACGGGCGCGCACGTCAGTGCACACGCAGGCACTTGCGCTGGCAGGTGCACGGGCACTGGCACGGGCGTGCGCGTCAGTGCACGCGTAGGCGCATGCGCTGGCAGGTGCACGGGCGCGTGAAAGTCGGCGGGGACCTCGTGGAACCCCGTGGCATCAAGCTCGGCGACAATGTGTGGCTCGCAGCCCACCAATGCCACGGGGATGGGCGCTGGCGTAGTCAGGGCAACGAGAGCCGGAACGGGAGCGGGGACAGGCGTGGTGTCTTCCCGCAAGGCCAGTTCAAGCTCGTCCCAAAGCGCCTTATGTTCTTGAGACTCCGGCTGGGTGTCTTCCTCAGGAAACTGGAAGACTAAGGTCAGACCATCAAGATGCGGCATGGCGTACATTTAGGTCAGGCTGGTTGGAGGTAGACGACAGGAGAATTGGAGAGGAAGAGAGAAGATTGTAGTGATATCGGGTAGTGCGGGGTTGATTTTAAACTGCGGCGCCGGCGACATTAAAAGTGGGAGCAGTTGGGATGAAGGTGGGCGGCGGAGCCTGGTCAAAGGGCTCGCCTCCTGGTGAGCCTACGCACCGGTCTGCTCGCACGCCTCCCTGTCAGCCGGCGCAGCGGTCTGCTCGCACGCCTCCCGTCGACTCACACGCTTGCTCGGACGGCACCTGCCGATGAGAAGCAGGACTCATGGCGGCACGCAAACGCCCACGGTTTCAATAGTGAAAGCGTTCACCTTAACATGACATGACTTTGTTCCAAAATACCTTGGCTCTTCATTTGCGCAACTTGTCATAAGCAGCTTGTCTCAAATTGAAGAAAAAAATTACGAAATAATATTTGTGCCATATCATGTGACCATGCTCAGTTTCAAGAATTTATGGTCACTTTTGGATTTTCTAAAATTTAAGATCCAGGATTCGAAACAATATCATAACCTGCATCATGCAATAAATTTTCAAGCCATACATCTGTCCTGTTGTATTTCTTAAGAAAGGATTTGGTCAAACATTTTGCATAGTTAGACTTCAGACAAGTTATATATGCAGAGTAAAAGGATAATCCCTCCGTACCAGTGCATTGCCTAATATATTAACTCAAGTACTAGGCACAAACAAACGGGCTCAATTCTGTGCTCATCCTGGTGTAGTAGTATTAGTAGTACTAGGCAATGCAGTTGACGGGTGACCTTGGCAAGCGGCGACCGAGGGAATTGAACCATGCTCGGCACGGTAGGTAACATTGTCTAGTTACTAAAGCATCCCTCCGTTGTTCATCGATAGTCATTATGGACCGGGGACATGAGGCGAATTTCCTAGGGCTGGAATTTTGGCCGCCATATATTTCGACTCGAAATGCGGAGGCTCGACTAGTTGGGGTTTCCTAATATGCATACCACGCATGCCACCAGAAGGACACGAGCACGATTTTATTTATTTATTTTTAGGATCAACACGAGCCAAGGTCTGGCTGGTACGCTAATGGGTCCTACCATTAGAGAATACTAAAGGAACCTTTTAAATTGCCGAACGAATCTATGTGTATTACAATGCCCATATTTTCCTTGCAAATACTAATCTTTACGTGGTAATTGATTTATGACGAGTTGTTGAATTAGAGTGAGTTTGTGATATAGTGATCTCAATGTGGATTTCACATTTCATGGTATCCCTAGTAAGTTTTTCAATGCAAATTCAAATTTAAAAGATGAACAATATGGAGGTGAGAAAACTTTGTATGTATCAAGCATATGACCACACACACACACACGAACACAACAACAATCCAATAAGTATAGTGCATCTATTTTTCCAAACCATGCATGCATGACACTAATTAAAAAATACTCCTTTTGTTCCTAAATATTAGTCTTTTAGAGATTTCAACAAGTGACTACATACAGAGCAAACTGAGTGAATCTACACTCTAAAATATGTCTATATACATCCGTATGTGCCAGTCCATTTGAAATCTCTAAAAAGACTAATATTTAAGAACGAAGGAGTAGAATATAAGACATGCATGGTTCTCAATTTAATATTTAAAATGAACATGAAACTGAAACATGAATATTAAGTCTAGTACTACAGCAAATGCAAATTTTGTGTTTAATTAGGCGGAGCTATGATTGTCGGGGGTCAACCCCTTGACCTTAGATAAAATTGTGAAGCTCTGTTTAGGGTTGTTTAGATTATATTTGTCCCCACCCTCCCAACCACTGATTGGTTGTGCACCCCCACCCCTCCTCCCCGGGAGAATATCATGTGCCCTCATACCTTAGATGCTATATGCCGATACAAGTTGCTTGGAGCTTGTAGATCTGAGATATAGCAGCTCACATGATGTCTTAATATTTTTACAGGAAACCTTGATGAGTTTGAGAATTGCAGACAATTTGTACAAAAACTACTCAAATGCCCTTGGATCCCATATTCAACGACCCCGAAGCTCATATCACCGTAGCATCTAAGATGAAGGAGGACATCATATTCTCCTGCATGTAAGAATATCATGTGCTACCACACCTTAGATGCTTTGGTGATAAAAGCTCTTCGGAGCCGTTGGATTTGTGACCCAACACCTCCTCGATGGTTCGAATGGTTTTTTGCAGAAAACCCCCCAAAGAGTTCAGCTACTGCTTACAAGCACAAAGACTGCTCAGATGCCATTGGATCTCAGATCAAACGACCTCGAAGCTCGTATCACCGTAGCATCCAAGCTGCGAGAGCACCTTATGTTTTCTCGCACGGGAGAATATGAGGTGCTCCCGCATCGTAGATTCTATGGTGATACGAGTTCACGGAGATCTAACGTCCCATAGGAGGAGGTTTGAATGTTTTTGCAATATACGGCTAAGAGAGTTTGGGAAGTGCGCAGGAAGTACAAGTACTACGCATGTGCCATCTGATCACTGATCATACGACCTAGATGCTCATATCATCGTAGCGGGTAATTAAGCTATGGGGAGCACCTAATATGATCAATGGGAGCCGTTGGATCCAAGATGCAGCGGCACACACGAGGCCTGAATGTTTTATTTGCAAAAAAAACCTTTGGAGAGTTTGGAAATTGCGCATAATTACAAAGACTACTCCCAAGCCAATGGATCTCACTTCGAACGGTGTAAAAACTCGTATCGCCATAGCATCTAAGCTGCGGGGTGGATGTGATATTCTATGCCACTGTCATTTTTGTTCATAAACTTGCAAAATACATGTAACTCGTGCCGTTACTTGTCTAACCGCGCGAAGTGTTTTTGTTCGTAAATTTGCACCTAAAACTAACAAATCTGAAAGACGAGATTCGAACTGGTAACCTGGACTACAAAGCATAAGTCGATAGCCTGAAACAACAACCGTTGTTGGCTTTGTCCCATAAATTGATTTTATACAGTATTACGTTGGGTAGAGTAGAGGGAGTGCCTCGTCAACACGTGCATGACCATTGACTCACTTACTGGTGGGTCCCAGGTCTGCGATCTCTCTATTCTCTCCATCGTCTATCCTTTGCATGGGCACACATGAAGAGCGGCGCTAGCTTGTCGTGGTGTTATTACAACTAACAAAAAACTTGGAAAATAGAAGAATCACCTAGAACAAGAGACGTTGTGGCTGGTCGAGACAGAGCTAACCACACCTATCCTCCGTGCCACATTAGCATGATGAAGCTGTGTGTCTAGTGGGGTGTTTTCGACCGACTGGTTGGGTCTCGTGGTCGAACCATAGGTATTACGTCTGATACAGTATATTTTTACACGCACATTTTCTCCGTGCCGAGACATGGCACACCCTACCGCGCAGTTTCCGGGTCCTCCCGGGTGGTGCACGCATGTATTCTTCCTGGCGTGGGACGCCCTAGCGCGTGTTTTCACCGAAGCAAGTAAATGAGTCGTCAAATCATGAAAGACCACCTTTCCCGCTGAGTACATCAGTGAAGCACGGTGGCTAGCTAGTTGGGCTAGTTCGACCGATTAGCTAGGCCGCCGCCACATTTGTTTTTTCACCCCTTTTTTATCTACTTGCCAGCAGGTAAATTTAAATATCCATCACAGCGTTGCTCTGGTGTTTGGGTGCGGCGGGATTTTTAATTTTTTGATTGACGGGAGCAAGCGCGGCAGGATTTTTAATTTTTTGATTGACGGGATCAGGCGCGGCAGCAATTAGTCACGATGACTCCGCCTGTAAAACCCACTGCTCCCTGATGTGAGAAGTCATCGACTGATGTTTTACCATGGTGAAAACCAAAAGATTCCCCACTCCTCGGCTGGCTCCCTCCGCCTTCCCGTAGATTGCATTGCCTTTCAGCTGTTTCGTGCCTGCATCGCCAATGTCGTGTGCCTCGAGAAGCAGAGGGACTTCGGTGCTGTTTAGGCGCCCTCTGTATGGGCATGTCCATGTCTCGACGCAACATGACCATTGGATCAAACTCAGACGGTGCAGATTAGTCACTGTAGCACAAAGCGTGTGGGTGTGATTGGTTGCATTCTCATCTCAATATAGTTGTTTCCTCTTTGTGTATTTGTGTTAACCTACTAGTGTGGACACATGCACCCTTCATGCACTCTACCAAACACCCAAAAGTGGGTCGAGAAGGGAACTTTTGCTCCCATCCCGTACACCCTTCAGACACCCTGCCATGCTTCATATGGTTCATGTTTCATGGAGTACTGTAGCACCATACTCTCCGTGCACTGTAGACCTAGTTCTGTTAACATTGATCTCACCATTCATTCTCGACCGGACAGTCGAAAAAGCAGTACTATGTTACTACATTACTGTTCATATAGTTGACACGTGCACAACATCATTTGTTGTCGTCATATCTTACTACACTAGCAACAAGATTATGTAGTACTGACGTATGAACCACTTCACATGCCTAGTAGTAGGAGCACTGTGTATGTTCAAGTGGCTGCCGTGTTTCGCACTCCTCCGTCGTAAGAGTGGAAACGCTTGCTGTAATCATTTTTTTTCTTCAGAAAAATAGTGGACACGCTCTATCATGCGGATCCTCCTCCAGCCATGCACTAAATTACTCACTTTTGCCGACGTGTGGGACAACCAACATCGGGGTCCACCAGCCATGCACTAAATTACTCCATAGTAGAGTGACGGTAGACTACCCCGATCGAAGCGCCGCAGTAATGCCCAATGAGCCGTCAAATCACAAAACCCCCTCCTTTCCAGCAGTAAGTTGGACGAAAGAAGCAACCATCATTTCACTCTTCTCTCTCAGCTTCCTCTCTACCCAACTCGCTTCTCCCTCATCTTGTTCCTCATTTCTTCAAGAAAACCCCGACCTGCTTCTACCATTGTTCTTCTCTCCCAAAGAAGGAAAGGTGAGCAGATCAATGGTGTTGATTCTGGCCAAGGCCTGGTCTTGCAACCCCGAGACTGATCCTATAACTCCCTCTCTGTTCTTCTTATGGGTTTGTGATTATGGTTTATTTTCTTTTATTTCTATTTGACAGTTTCTTGATGGACGCTGGAGCACCGGTCGAAGTGATGTCTATGGCTCCGTCGAGGCTCATGGTACGAAGAAGCGCAAGCACCCTGCCGAGACTACCGCAGACAAGCTCAAAGCCATCGCCATGTCCAAGCCCCCCTCTCCGGGATCCCTCATTAAGCAAGTCCAGGTAATATCTCTTCTTGACGATCTTTTTCTTGATCTTGATCGTGTTTTTTCATCTAACACACAGTACTAGTACTAGTAGTACAACTTTCTGGGTGATCTTGCATGTGATTTTTGTGTGCCAAATGATGGTTCTAAATTCCTCTTTTGACCAAAACATGCGAGAGGTTGACACTGATTTCTTATAGATTACTTTCAACTACTCCCTTTGTCCCAAATTTCTTGTCTTAGATTTGTCTAGATACGGATGTATCTAATACTAAAATGTGACTTGATACATCCGTATCTAGACAAATCTAAGACAAGAATTTTGGGACAGAGGGAGTACTTTATGAACATAAATGCTACCTTTGAAGAGGGTATATTTGCCTCAGTAACTTGTGTTATGGACATTGCAAGTAATCCCTCTGCTCTCATGCCTTTGAAGACATGTTCTAGTGTCTTTGTTCACTCATTTTTGTGCGTATATGTAGCCATATATGGAGTATAATATCAAAAATCATCTTATATTTCTGAACATAGGTAGTAATAAAATATGGTTTCTATTTGAATTAGAACCAGGTCCGCGGTGGAGATGAAGTTCTCAAAGTCATGCCGTGTGAACTAGAAGACCCGAGGATGAGTTCTACTGCTAAACTATCCAGATGATGTGTCCTTGTCGCCATGTGTCCTGAACTAGTGTTTTCCTATAGCATTGTTGTCAGGCGTGTTCTCGAGGCTGTACTTGACCACAACAATTTCTTGACTGTGCCTTCGATTACGAAGGGTGTGGTCCTTGTAAAGCTTCCCAACAAATCTGATGCGGCCTGTCTTCATCATCATGTTTATGAGTGGAAAGACCACTCTGTTAGGTTCTCCAAGGTTGACGAGATGGTGATGGTGCATGTAGACATCTCTCACGAAGTCCATGGCCTAGTCAGTTATGTGGGGTTCATCCCGTAGGTCGGTGGCAAGAAATAGTCTGCAGAGTTTAATTAGTGCAACTTTGCTTGTCTGTAGTAAGTACTATTATTCAGTACTTGATTTGTGTTTCTGAACCCTGTATTGTTTATTAGTACTGTCGCGGTGTGTGGTCAGTCCTGAGAACGGTCTATGTTAATGTCTGTCCACTCAATTTAGTATGTATATTTTGAATTATCCAGATCATCTTTTTTGTGAGGATGGTTTATCAATTATGGTTACACTCCAATATCTGTATGCATTGTAGGGTTTATCGCACCCACCATGATTTTCACTCCGATTGATGTTTGGTCCATACGATTTGTCACGACCTTTGGACTGTCCTTCTTGTGGGAGTAGGCTGGGCCCCTGCATGCCACCCATAGTTTGACGATCAATCTTCTGTTTAGTAATTCAACATAGTGATTTCTTGGTAAGGATTCACTCGTGTCACATCAAGTAAATCTTATTGATTTACAGCCTAAATCTTATTGATTTAATGTCATGTTTTCTTTCCTTTCCTGCAATTTTACGATGCAGGTTTTGCCATGTGACATTCATCACAGAATAAACCGTTTGGTTTGCTCTACAATGGCTATTTTTGCAGGTTTCACTTCTTATGTCGTGTTAGTAATGAAGGCACTGTCCATCACTTATATTACTGGAAAAAATTGGATTAGTCTGTTGTCTGAGTACAAGCTGAATCCCTATGATGAACTGCAGTTTGGTTTAACAAAAATGCCACAATTAGTCCTTCTCGCGTTTAAAAGAAATGAAGAAAAAAACTGGATCACAGTCACAGAGCCTAGTCAAGTTAGAAAGCTGATCATAGCAGACTAGACACGATCGCCGCTGTCTCGCACATCGGTACCACCTTCAGCAACGGATCAAGCACCGACAATTGCTTTAGCACTGACAGTGGCAGTAGCTCAGTCTGATCCAGCTGAGGATTGGGCACCGACCGTGTCAGCGGATCAGGCTGATCTACCGGAGGATCGGGCATCGACACCGGCACCAGCTCTACAAGGAGCACCATCTCCGGAAGCAGTGGAGGCTTCGGCACCTGCACCAACACTTGCACTTGCATTTGCTCCGGCCCATGCAGCGGCAACTGAACGAGCAGTTGCACCGGTAACAGACTGGGTTGCAGTTCGCACTTCATATACCAAAGTCCTTACAAAAACCAACATGTCCACCTTCTCGGTAAGCATTGGCCGCCCAAGTGCTTCGTTCTTTTTTCTTTCCATGTTGTTTCGCATGATTCACTATGTTGATCTAACTATTTGGGTATGTCTTCTTGTTTGCAAACAGAGAATTCCTAGAGCAACGAGGGAGTCGTTCAACAATCTGGGCGACAGCAGGCAAGTTTCTCTTACCATGCGCAACCTTGGTGTGAATGAACCTGCTCAATATACTGTAAGTACAAAGGATGGTCACATGAGGATTGATGCTAAAGGATGGTCAAGGTTCAAATCTAAATCATATCTTGCGGTAGGGGATGATCTCAAAATCAAACATTCTCGGCAAGGAGAGCCGGTCCAAATCAACATTGAAATTCTTCAGTAGCAGCACGCAACTACCGAACTGATCTATCCTCTGAGAGATTTGATGTAATAATCTGGCATGGTGAAACAGGTGTCCTGTGTGTATAAGTAATACGATAATATTATTTATCACATGGTATATCGTTGATAGAATTGCAACTCTCATTGCTGGTTAGGAACTGTCGTTCAATTTCATTCCAACAGCTGCCGTGCTTTATTCAATTTTGTGTATTCGCCTTGCGACAGCATCTAAAACCAGTGCCGTACTGATCGCTTGCAATATGAAAAGTGCTGAGGTAGAACACATGGACCCCAAATATGCAGGGTGGGCCTGCGGCCCAAAGTCCAGAACCATGAGCCTGTCTGAGTATTATATTCTCAGCTGAACCCCCATAATGCCCGTGCATTGCACGTAACATCAAGATGCATTTGTATGAGTATTTTATCTTTTGTGAGAAAAGGATGAACGAGGGAAGGCCTTATTTGCAAATGTGGAGAGGTGTATGGGTACCTTTTTGCAAAATTGCCATATTTTCCTTCCTATCCGTCAGATATAAATCGGACAGCCTATATTGCAGGATGGCAGGCACACCATCATCACCAACTCATCTATACTGTGTTAAAAACAATTCTGTTTTTTTTATAATTATATATGTTATATATATTCCCCTTGATTTTTCTTATGCATAAAGTTGTGATATAAAAGATTTGTATATTTCTTTATAGAGGGAGTATCTCTTTGTCAAAATATATTTATGTGTAACTAGTTACTCCTGTCTTTCTACTTCCTTTCGCTGATATGTGGGGCATCCGACAATGGGGTCCACGTGCCATATGCACAAATTAAAGTGCACAACTGCACGGTAGAAACACCCGGTCGTAGCGCCGCAGTAATGCCCAATGAGTCGTCAAATCACAAACCCCCCCTTCCAGCTTTAGTTGTAAGCTGGACGGACAAAGCGGAAAAATTTCACTGGGCCTGAATCCCCTTCTCCCTCGTCTGCTTGTTCAGACAAAACCCCCTCTCGGCGATTGCATAGGGTTTTCTCATGGAGAACCAGGTACGAATTCTTCATCCATCCCCGATAAATCCAAGTCCCTTGGTCGTGGGTAATCCTAGGATGGCAGCCGCCGCTGTTGATGCATTTTTCTCCCTACTGAATGTAGTGTGTTTCATTTGCAGTTCCCAAAGTGCGAGGACCCTACAGGTTTCTGCGCCCTCGGTGAGACACCACACTTGTTCCTTCTCATCCTAACACAGGATTTTAAACACACGCACACTATGTTCCTAGAATCCTCTTTTCTATCCGGGAGTGTGGGGGTTTTTTGAACATGCTGTCAACTAATTTGGAAATTTCACTACTGGAATTAGCTTCTTTGCCGTCCGCCATGGACGGCAAAGATGTTTGAATCATTACCATCTGCTGGCGGACGGCATAGCTGGTCACTTTGCCGTCTGCCAGCAGATGGCAAATTACCAAATAGGCAGCCAGTGTTCCCAATTTGCACAGGTGACTGCCACGTGTCCTCTTTGTCGTCTACTAGCGGACGACAAAGCTCTTTGTCGTCCGCTAGTAGACGGCAAAGAGGCTATATATCCCCTGTTTTTATTTAAATCCCATTAATTAGACATGGTTTCAAACACATATATACATGCATACATATCCAACATATCCAACAGCATGTCCAACAACATATTTCATCCAATCCAACAGCATAGTTCAACAAAGTCCAACATATCCATATATACATAACCAGAAACAAGTTTCCAACAACATATCCATATAGACATACATATCCAAACAAGTTTTCATAAACAACAAGGAAGCACCACAAGAATAGTACACTCCATGAATCCAAGCTTCCTCATGTAAAGCAAATCTGCAAATTGGGAAAGATGAAAGTTAGAAGAAGAAGAAGACTAGTTAGAAGAAGAAGAAGAAGAAGAAGAATAAGATTTTTTCTCTTTCTTTTTCTCCTCTCCTCCTCCTCCTCCTCCTCCTCCTCTTCTTCTTCTTCTTCTTCTTCTTCTTCTTCTTCTAACTAAGGTAGGTAAAAATGTCATTTTATTGCTAAGCTAGGTAAAAATGCTAAGTGTATGTCATTTTAGAGCTAAGGTAGGTAAATAGGTCATTTTGGAGCTTATTAAGGTTATTATGTCATTTTCGAGAAAATAAGCTAAGTCTATATCATTTTGGAGCTAACAAAGATTATCATGCCATTTTTTACCTAAGTATGCTAAGTATGTCATAAATGAACTGAATAAGCTAAGTATAGCTCATTTTTAATCTAACTTAGGTAATTATGCCATTTAGGAGGAAAATAAGCTAAGTATCCATTTGTAAAGCAAAACACTAGAGAAAACTTACCCTAATCAAAACAAATGTGATGAAGATTGCAACAAAGGTAACAACTGATCCAACGACATAATGATACCAAGCCTCATTATCAATGGCATATTTTCTAATCTTCTTAAGCTTCAGGCGCATTGCATCCATTTTCAAGCGCATTGCATTCATCTTCATCTTGTGATCATCGATGACATCGGCAACATACAACTCCAATGTCATCTTCTCTTCTTCAATTCTTTTAATTTTTGCTTTCAAATACTCATTTCCTTTTTCAACTAAATTTAACTTCTCGACAAGAGGGTCCATTTCAAATTCCGGTTCACATACCTCCTAGATTGAAATATCTCTGTGTCAACTTGATGGACATAATTGTCATAAATGCGAAATGCAACAAATAGTTATGAAAGAGAATTTACCACATCTAAATCATAAAGCGGGTGAGGGCCGACCGAGACGGACATCAAGACCATGGCACTATGTATAAGAAACAATCATACAAAATAAGAAAAATTATAAATACCAACTATATAAATCATACAATCATACAAATAACTATATAAATCAAGTACAACGTAAAAGTTTTAATACCTAATAATCACTATCGGTAATGACGTGCTCTTCATCATCATTAATAAAAGCATCATCATCATCACTATCGGCAATGACGTGCTCATCATCATCATTAATAAATGCATCATCATGTGGAAGGCCACCTTTACGTAATCATTCAAGCATTGACAGGTCATCTGCAGCAGTAACTTCTTCTTCCGGCTCAGGGGTGAAGTCGGATTCACTATCGTTGTCTACTTCAATGTTCTGGGGTGGAGTAGAGCGGTTCTTGAAACGTTTTTTGGAAAGACGTGTTTCTCGGAAGAATTCTCCTTCGGCATATGTGTCTTGGTTAATGTGAGGTTCATACTCCTTTTCATTGGGGGGAGGTGGTCTAACACGTGGCGGCACTTCATAAACGACGTCCCAACCACTGAGATTTGGATCACTTTGACAGGCCCACGGTAGATAGAAAACTTGGGTTGCCTATTGAGCCGTAATATAGACATCGGGAACATCCAAATGGGTGCTTTATTTGATTTCGACTAGCCCTATATGTTCATCAGTCCTTCTAGTCTCCCTCGGCTGGAACCAATAACATCTGAAGACTACGACGTTTGGTGGGTTTTCACCATAGAATTCAAGTTCATAAATTTCTTCAACTCTTCCATAATACTCGATACCTCCTTTGCCGATAGCAGAGACACAACGATTTGTAGACTTTCGGTCGGCCATAGATAGCTCTTTGCCATAGGTACGAAAGTGATACCCGTTAATGTCGTATTTGTCAAATGAACGGACCTTATAGTCAAAACCATTAGCTACTTGTCTCAATTCGGCATCCATAATCTCTGAATTAGCCTACAAGTTTAATACGAAAGGATTGTTGCATTAGTCGCAAATTAGCCAAAGAAAAGAAAAGGTCTAATGGAAATTACCGTTTTTTTGAACCAAGAGATGAAACCGGGAAATTTGGCTCCTTTTTTTGCCAGAAGCTCATACTCTTTGACGGAATCCTTTTGGATCACCGCTCCATACGAGAATATGGTGACGTATCGACTGCATCAAATATCTAGGAATAAGAGAAGTTCAAAGGAATTAGAAGTTGTGAAACAATGTACCGAGATCTTACTCAATGTACGGCCGCACTTCTATTAGGTTGTTGAAGAGATACAGTGAAATGGTCCGCTATTCTTCAACATCCAACCTTACTGGTTTCCAACCACCGGCTGGTGCGAGATTCCCTTTGAATAGGCTGAGGTTGGATTGACCCTTTTGAGGTTCTTCAGCATTGTACCGAGGCTTCGGATTATGCAAATGACGATTTTTGGCTTCGTAGTGTGCGGTCACGAAGTTTGCCGCCTCCTCAGTGATGAATGCCTCCGCCATCGATGCTTCTATTCTACGTTTATTTTTACATTTTTCTCAAAGCGTCTTCTGCATACTCTCAGTTGAGTAGCACCAACGATTTTGCACGGGCCCCCAAATGTGCCTCGGTCGGGAGATGCAGAATCAAGTGTTGCATTGGATTAAAGAAGCTTGGCGGAAAGATCTTCTTTAACTTGCAGATCAACTCCGGCGCCAATTGTTCCATTTCTTCTAGGAGGCCAGGCGATAGTTCCTTCACACAAAGAACACGGAAGAAATAGCTCAGCTCTGCCAGTACTAGCCATTCATCCTCAGGGATGAAGCCATGCAACATCACCGGCATTATGCGCTCAATCCATATGTGCCAATCATGACTTTTTAGACCAAATATTTTCAATTTTTGAAGACTCACTCCCCTCTTTAGATTTGCTGCATACCCATCGGGGAACATCAACTGCATTTTCACCCACAAAATAATTTCCTTCATAGCTGGCCTTCCAAGATTGAACCATGCCTTTCGCTTCATCCAGTTGATCCCCTTTCCTTTCAGTTCTTTCATGTTTTGTAACGGTCTATCACATAGCTCTTCTTGATCGACTCTAGCCTTAGTATTATCCTTTGATTTCCCCTCTATGTCGAACAATGTACCAAAAATGGCTTCGGCGATATTCTTTTCAATGTGCATCACGTCGATGTTGTGTGGGCAAAGGAGGTCTATGAAGTAAGGCAGATCCCAGAAGCATGTCTTGTGAGTCCAGGCGTGTTCCTTATTATACCCCTTGAAATACCCTGGATGCTCTGGATCTGGCTCAAGAGCATTTAACTGATCTAGGGTCTGTTGGCCTGTCAACGCACGTGGTGTAGAGTGTTTGAAAACTCTACCTTTGATGAAGTTCTTCTTGTCTTTCCTGAACTTATGGCCAGGATGTAGAAACGGTCTATGCAAGTCGAAGCAACTATACTTGTGCCCTGCCGTCAGCCAACGAAACTCAAGAGCTCCCTTGCATGTGGGGCACTGGAACCTTCCATGCACACACCAGCCAACGAATAGCGCATACGCCGGCAAGTCATGCGTTGAGTACATGTACCAGGCATGCATTATGAAGTTCTGTTTGCTAAAGGCGTCGTATGTCTTGAACCCATTATCCCAAGCTTCTTGCAATTCGTCCTTAAGCGGCTGCATGTACACATTGCATATTCTTCCCCGGATAGTTGGGCCCTGGAATTATCAACGTCAGGAAAATATTCTTTCGTTGCATAATCTGCCCGGGGGGGGGGGAGGAGATTGAGTGCAATGACAAACATGGGCCAACAGCTGTATGGGGTTGCCATCTGACCAAACACACTGAATCCATCTGTGCTGACGGCGACTCGAGGATGCCTTGGATCTGCCGTTTTTTGCTTATGTAATGCATCGAAGCGCTTCCACGCTTCACCATCCGATGTGTGCACCATCATCACATTCCCATCTGCATCTAGTTCGGTTCTTTTGCCTGTTTTGTGCCATGTCATCTGTCTGGCCGTCTCTTCGACCATGAAAAGACGTTGAAGTCTTCGTACGATTGGCATATACCTAAGAACATTAACGGGTATTTTGGTCTGTGTTTTCTCACCCATACCGTTGTCTACCACAACATACCTGGAAGAATTACAAATGGGACAATAGTTCAAGTCCTCATACTGAAGCCTAAATAAGACACATCCTTTCTCACAGGCATGTATCTTCTCATAGGGCATCTTAAGAGCACGGAGGATTTTGTCTGACTAGTACAGGTTTGGAGGTAGCACATGGCCTTTGGGTAGAAACCAGCCGAATACTGTCATCATCGCATCGTAGCATTCTCTGCCCAAGTTGAATTGAGCCTTCAAAGCCATTATTTGTGAGATGGCATCCAGCTGACAAAGCTCAGTGTGCTCGTGGAGAGGATGTTTTGAGGACTCCAACATTTCAGTGAAGTCCTTTGCAGATTCCTCCATCTCCTCGTCCGAGTCCCGAGCATCGTCAAAGTCTTGCACCATGTCTGCGGTCCCGGTACCATGCTCGTCGGTGCGACGACGAACCTCGGCTCTGGCATGTTGGGCAAACTCACCATGTAATGCCCAGACCGTGTAACCAGGAGTAAAACCAAACTTCTACAGGTCTTTACTCATTTCAAGCTCGTCCCTCTTTTTATAGTTGTCACAACGGGCACAGGGGCACCAGCTAAATTCATGGCCATTTGCAAATGTGGCTCTAACAAACCCCCTGGTTTTTGTTAACCATTCCTCGATCCAAACTTTCTAACTAGTGTAACTGGTGTACATCCATGCACAATCACTTATATTGACTTCCTACTGGACACACAAGAAATATATACATAATTAAGCAAAGCATATCCATCAGTTAATGGAGTTTGTTAGTTTTATTACGTCCATGCAACCTACACGCTAATAGGTAAAGATAGGTCCTAATCCCACCCGAGTATGTGTAGATCGGGTTCGTTTTCCCATGCTCTGCTTCCGATCCGACACAAAATTTTGGCAGCACCTCCCCGTTGTTCTCCTGATACATGTCTCGGCAATAAGCAGAGAGAATGTGTACCCGGAGAACAACAAGGATGCACTGACGAAATTATGCATCGGATCTAGAGCTGAGCATATGGGAAAACGAACCCAATCTACACATACTCGGGTTGTCCATGGATAACATTGGACAATTCAAAAGAATCACGATTATAAATATGCAAATGCATGCATATTTATAGATGTAACCCTTTCGAACGGGAGACACATAGTGGTTACGCATACTGATGATTGACACCTATGGCTAGCAAGTTTCATCGGGAGATGTCATTTGTGCTCACCAATGAACGCATGGGCAGAGCTCGTCGAACACTAGACCCTCGCAGCAACGAAATAACTGCACATTTAAATCCAAAGATGAGTAACATAGCAATTTTGTTTCTTCCGTCGACCTAACTAAATATTGACAACAGGACGAGCATGTTAGGGTGTCCTTGGCGTCGATGGAACCGTAAATAGCAAGTATCATCGGTGCGAGATACATGTGGCGCTCGGCGTTGAACACTAGATCCACATTCCACAAGTGAAGCCGGCACCCGGCGTCCCGCAACAATAGTTCTGGTGGCCAATGACGGTCGAACACCATCGCGAATTTGTCTGGCGGCCTCTACGATGAGGATTAAAGCCAAGTTTTGAAATTTCAAACAACCAAACCGACTTCAGTCAGTTTGGGTGTTTCAAGTTTCAACACTTGCCATTTAATCGTCATCGCAGAGGCTGCCAGACAAATTTGCAATGGTGTTCGACCGCCATCGACACCGATAACAGTTGCTTTGGGACACCGGACGTCGGCGTCACTTGTGGGACATGGATGTAGTGTTCCACACCGACGGCCACATGTATCTCGCACCAACGATATACTTGCTATTTAGGGTTCCATCGACACCGAGGAACCCCCTAATTAACCTGCTCGTCCCCGGGCGCCCCCTTTTCCTACTTCTTTTTTTCATCTTCAACTTCTACTTCTTTTTTTCATCTTCTTCTTCTTGTACTACTTATTGTTCTTTCTTCTTCTTCTTCTTCTTCTTCTTCTTTTTCTTCTTCATCTTCCTCTTCTTCTTTTTCTTTTTCTTTCATATTTCTTGATTATTCTTAAAAACAGGAAAAAAACCTAAACAATACTATAAACTAAATGTAACCTAAAATAAACTAAATTAACCTAAACTAACCTAAATAACCTAAACTAAACTAACCTAATTAACCTAAACTAAACAAACATAAACTAAATCTAAAAAAATAGAAAAAAAACTCACCACGATGAGGGGCAAGGCGGCGGCATGGCGGGGCCGGGCGGTGTGGTGCGGCCGGGCGGCAGCGGCTCGGGACAGGGGCGGGGCAGTGTGGGGCGGCTGACGACTCGGGACGGGGGCGGCGCGGCCGGGCGGCGATGGCACGGGACGGGGTCAGGGCGGTGCGGGGAAGCCCGCGACGGGGGTGGCGGGGGGCGGTGGCGGCTCAGGCACGGGGGCGGGGCGGTGCGGGGTGGCCGGCGACGGGGGTGGCGGCGCGGGCTAGGGGCGGCGGCAGGGGTGAGGGGTGGCGGCGACTCGGGCATGGGACGGACAAATCAGAGAGGGGGGCACAGGTGCGGCCCCTTTTCTGCAAGTAGGTCACAGCTCTTTGTCGTCTGCTAGCGGACGACAAAGATTGTACCTAGTGGGGTGGGGCCGGGGAAACGGACGACCTAACGACCATTTTCTTTGCCGTCTGCTGGCTGACGGCAAAGAAGTTTTGCTGTCCGCCAGCCGACGGCAAAGAAAATGGCCGTTAGGTCATCCTCGTAAGCCCGCCACACATCCTCTTTGCCGTCCGCTAGCGGACGGCAAAGATATGCTGATGGCAAAGCCTTCCATTGCCGTCCGCTGCCTCTTTGCCGTCGGTTTTCCGGTGGCTGATGGCAAAGCCTTTCTTTGTCGTACGCTAGCTGACGGCAAAGTGTCGGCAGACGGCAAATCTGCTGATTCCAGTAGTGTTTGGATTGCTATATTTGGATAAAAGTTACTACCAGTACGATGGTTAACACTGATGTGAAGGAGGATGTTATTTCTAGATTTGGATAGGGAATACATTGTGTTCTCATATTATTTTTCCTACAATGCATTATTTGCTCTTCCAGAACACATGTACTCAAAATGATCGGCCTTGCCATAACTGAATACACCAGTTTAATGGTCACAATGAAGACAAGCCATGGATATAAGTTCCAAGTTGGGTTCATGAACCAAAAAGATCACTGATTTTTTTATGGCCGAACTTGGATAAACTTCCTCAAGTGTTACAGACTGAAAGTTGGCGCATGAATGTTGATGGAAATAGCAGAACCTGGTCTCATCTGCACTGCGATCTTCCACCCTGACGTCGTTCCAATTGTTCATCCATGTTAGTTTTGTATCTGGTTCTTGCCTGTTGCCTCAATTACTTCTTAATCCACCTATTCTATCTAACTAATCACAATTTAACTTTAGAAGTAGCAACGAATCTCTCATGAAGATGCTACTTCTAACTGATATTTTCTTATAATTGGTGGCACGTGTAGGTTTTTTCAGAGTTAAGCAGGCTGCTTGTTTGTTATTCTGTAACAACTCGGCTGTTACTGATGGTACTGAAGTTGACTGGGATGACATCCACAAGTTCCTACACTTTATTGATCGTCTTGAGGTCCTTGTGGGGCATTTCAATGAAGGCCACGTGGGATATGTGTGCCACTGCTGCACTCGTTGAACAGGTCCAATTGTGTCACAAAACTTATGGTACGAGCTGTTTCCTATTATATATGTTGTTCATAAACTATTGCTTATACACAGTTTTACAGCTATGATCTTCTTGAAATAGAAATTGCCCAGTTCTATTGTTCCTATACAGATGCCTGACCATGGTCGGGTCAGACTTGCGCTTGGTCACAACATGATGTTCATGTCGACCTACTCCATTCCCCTTGGAGGTGAAAAGATACTTATTCATGGGTGGTCTCAAATAATGAAGGCCCTTCCATCTTGGAGAATAGGACAAAAGATTATGTTCCTACTTTTCCATGGCTCTAAAGAGAATATCCTGTTTATTGGCCACATTGAGTGATGGAGCCGCTTTCAGAAGGTTGTGGATGCGTGGGGTGGCGCCTGGGCCTTGTCCTGGGGCTTGGCGGCCTCACCCTTGGTTAACTGTAGGCAAAGTAGCACTGTTCGAGGCGTGCTTTGTACAGTTGAACCTGTATAAGTACTCATACTGCTTTCAGCTATGGTTGTTAAGTGCCCCAGCTGGTTTCTGTTGAGGTTGTTAAGTACTCCTGCTCCTTTTACAGTCTGTCGTGTTTCCTCAGTATTGTCTTCCTCTAGCCGCCAAAACCAAACCATCATGGTTTTTTTCTAAAGAATACCCTATCCAGGCCTACTTATTTTTCTACGCCCTGATGGGCTGCAACTCTTTCAAGACACCTGCAAATCTTGAAAGTAATATGAAATGGGTTGTAAATATAAAAACAGATGACAAATTGGCAATTACTTTATAATTTATGAATTTTTTCACATTTTCAAATTCCTATTTCACTGGGCATTAATCTAATTTAAATATATCTTCAAAGTACTTTAAATCAGACTCGACATTTCGGTATTAAAAATAGTTTGCAACCCACAGAAATATGCGAATTTTTTTTTGACTGTGAACTGTGGGGAAAACCCCCACAGCATACGGAAACTTTATTAAAGCCAGACAACAGTTACATCAACATGATTATAAGAGGTAACCGAAAGGAGAGGAGAAAAACAAAATAAAATAAAAAGGCTAAAACTTAAGGTGGCAAGAAAGAGATCCACTTGAGTAACTCATCCTTGTATCCAGATTTGATTCGATGCTGCATCAGAGTAATGTTATGCCTGAAAGCTCCTCTCCATTTGTTGAAACTTGCCCTCTCACCTCTGAACACTGTGGCATTGCTGATGATCCAGATATTCCAGCAGGCAATAAATACTACTTTATTGAAAAGGGGCTTATCAAAACTTCTCCTTGCCTGGATGACTAGGTCAGACATTGAAGTTCGAGCCGACCAATCGATCTGCAAATAATTCCAAACTCTGACACTGAAATTGCAGTTGAAGAAGAGATGGTCTCTGGTTTCTCTCACTTGAAGGGGGCATAGCCTGCAAGTAACACCATCATCCATGTGCCAGTGCCTTCTATCAACCATATCCTTAGTGTTGAGTCTATCCATGATGAGCATCCATGCAAAAACCTTGATCTTGGTAGTGCAAGAGGATTTCCAGATCCAGCACAGCAAGTGGTTAAATGTTTCATTCTGAAAAACATGACCATAGAATAGCTTAGGTTTGTAAACCTTTGAAGAGCCCTGCCAGAACCATAAATCCTTACAAGCGTCATCTCTTGTATGGGAGACCAACAAACTTCTTATCAAGTTTAGCTCATCAAAAGCTTGAGCAGACAAAGGTAGGTGAAAGTGTTGGTACAAGTCAATTGAATCGAAGATGACCTTAACAGAAATCCATGGATCCTTGGCAAAAGAGAATAATCTTGGGAATCTAGACTGCAAGCTAGAAACTTCATTGCCAAGATTCCAGTTATCAGACCAAAAGAGAGCAGTGTCCCCAGCATTGACCTGCACCCAGGAGCAGTCCCTAAAATTCTGCAAGATCTTACAAATATCCTTCCACCAAAAAGAGCCACAAGAAGTTGTTCCCTGGGGCATGCCATCATGATAATATGAGTCCCAAATTAAGGACACCCAAGGTAGGTCTTTCCTGTTGAGAAAGTTACTAGCATGCTTGAGAAGCAAAGCCACGTTTTGAACACCCAGGTTCAAAATACCAAGACCACCCTTGTTTTTTGGTCTACAAATCAAATCCCAAGCAGCAAGAGATGGAGCAGGCTCCTCCCTATTTTTTCTCCACAGACATTGCCTTTGAATTCTTTCCAACTGCCTTAGGATTCCAGCAGGAACAGCCAGGCTGCCCATAAAGAAGATTGGCATGGAAGACAAGGCAGAATTTAAGAACTGCAGCCTCTCACCTTGATTAAGGAAGGAGGAGCTGGCAGTCATTCTCCTCTCCATACAATCCACAAGAGGCATGAAGTCCACCATCTTTGGCCTTGTAGTACCCACAGGCAGACCAAGGTAAGTAAAAGGCATCTTTCCAATTTGGCATCCAAAAGCAGAAGCAAGCTCAGTCATGACTGCATTTTCAACATTTATAGGAATGATAAAAGATTTATGGTAATTGACATCAAGACCTGTGGACCGAGAGAACACCAACAGCATATCCTTCAGTGCTAGAAGTTGTTGCCTGTCAGCAGGGAGGATGATCAGAGTATCATCGGCATATTGAATGATAGGGTAGTCTTGATCATGGCAGGGAATAGGTAACTTTAGGATCCCCTTGCTGAACATATCATTGATCACTGTTTGCAGAAGATCAGCAGCTATTACAAAGAGAAGAGGAGAAACAGGGTCCCCCTGTCTAACTCCTTTTTTGCAAACAAACTTCCCAGGCACACCATTCAAAAGGACAGAAGAAGTACCAGTGGCAAGTAACTGCTTCATCCATAGTATCCACTTTTCATTAAAACCTTTGTGCCTTAGGATTTGGAAGATAGCTTCATGCTCAACAGAGTCAAAAGCCTTCTCAAAGTCCAATTTGAGGATCACAATTGGCCTCTTTGACTGATGGCATTGATGCAGATACTCAAAGGTCCAACCAATGCAATCCTGAGTTGTTCTGCTCTTAATGAAACCATACTGATTCTTATGAATGCATTTCATAATTATCCTCTGAAACCTATTGGCAGCCATCTTAGAAAGGAACTTCAGACCCATGCTTGTTAGAGAAATAGGCCTATAATCCCCCACTTCCTCCGGTGATAGTTTCTTGGGTATCAGAGTAATGAAAGAGATATTAATGTTGTCCAGTACTGCAGTCCCCTCATGAAAAGCATGAGCCAAATCATAGAAATCAGCTGATATGATGTGCCAGCACCTCTTGAAAAATAGACCATTAAAACCATCAGGTCCAGGTGCTTTATCCATAGGCATGTGTTTGACCACATCATCCATTTCCTCTTTTTCAAAAGGCTTAGTAAGCAAATCCAGGCCATCCACTGGAGTTATTAAAGATGCTAAATCAAAACCCATTGCAATCCCTCTAGAAGTGCCCATTCTGTTCTTGAAACAGCTCCAAATAATTCCAGCCATTTGATCATGGTCAGAGACCACAGAGCCATCAGGTAATTTAAGACTAGCAATTGAATTTCTCCTGTGCCTCTTAGTGGCCATGGCATGAAAAAACTTGGTGTTTTCACCCCCAACCTTAATATACCTGATAGTGCATCTCTTTTTCCAGTACATGCAGTGCAGGTGCAAAAGCTTTTCCAAATGAGCCTTCACAATTTTCCTGAAATTGAACTCCTGTCTAAACAAGGGCCTCCATTCCTCCAACTCATCCAAAAGGAAGACCACATGATTACACTTGCTAATCAACAATTTTAACTTGGAAACATTCATTTGCCATCTCTTAAGACACATTCTTAGATGCTTAAACTTGTCAGCAATCTTAGCAGTAATGTGAGTCTTCCTAGATGAGGTTAGCCAAGATGATTCCACACACTCCATAAAGCCCTCTAGTTCCAACCAATAGTTTTCAAATCTAAAGAGGTTTCATTTAGGTATGGTTGTCTTGATTGATACTAAACAAGGGATATGGTCAGAGGCAGTCCTGGCCAGAGGCAATACTTCAGTCATCGGATAGTCAGTGATCCAATCTACTGAGGTGAAGAACCAGTCTAACTGCTCCAGAAGAGGGATGTCCTGCATATTAGACCAAGTGTATGATCTACCTTTAATTGGCAATTCAAGAAGTCCCAAATGTCCAATATCCTCATTGAAGATGAACATATCATTTATGTCCCCACCAGGTAAGTTTCTATTGTCCACTGACCTAAGGAAATTGAAGTCACCAAGCAATAACTAGTGCTCATCAATAGGGATACATAGATTATATAGCCAGTTTATAAAATTGTCCCTTGCTTCCCCCTGACAGGGACCATATACAACAACCAAGGTCCAACTTTCATTATTCTGCCTGGAGGTAAACTTAATCACAACAGCAAATTGCTGAACTTCAATTAGATTTCCAATAAAAACATTTGAATTCCAAACCACAAGAATACCACCAGAAGCCCCTATTGAAGGGGAGCAAGCAAAAGAGTCAAATCTCTTAGGGCAGAAACTTTTGATTGATCTCGAATCGAAAGATGAGCATTTAGTTTCCTGCAAGCAGGCTATAGAGCATTGACATTCCTCAATTTTTTGTCTGACAACTCGCTGCCTAGCTTCAGAGTTCAAACCTCTAACATTCTAGCACAACACATTCCAGTTTCTACATGAATTACTCATTAAAACATATACTAGGCAGCATAACCCATATGACACACAATGTCACATGTCCAAAATAACAGAACAAAGTCTAACCCACCACACAGACATAAGAGAGTTCATGACATAACTGGCATACATAAAACATAAGAGCGGCAAACTTAGGGGCCTGCCACACCCAAAAGTCCAGGAGTAGGTTAAACATCAAGATCGACGGAGGCAGAAGCAGGTGGGTCCACCATAAGTGCATCCACAGAGAGGAGAGTGGCATCAATTTCCAACTCTCTCCCTATTTCCTGAAGCCGCGCAATCGGAGTCGCCAGGGGGATTTCTTCAGAAGCCTGCTCTTCAGACTCATGGGCCGTGAAGGGCTTCGCTCTGGGCTTCTTCTACTTGGGCTGTATAGCAAGCTCATGAAAAACGGGCTTGAAACCATCCCGCTTGACAGAACACCTAGTGCAACGTCTGACGGCCATATCAACAATTGGTGTTGGCGCCAAAGGTTGTCGTGGCCTTCTCGCAGTCACCACAGACATAGGAGGAACCACCTGATCAGGTGCAGAGTCAACAAACAAAGCTCTAGAGACCGGCCTGGCCACTTCCTGGTCCTTCCAAGTGAGACGAGGCAGATCCAGATCAGAGAAAGCGAAATCCCAGCTTTGCTTAGACAGAACAACAGGCGACAGAGGCTGCATTGGAACTGGCTTGGGGACAGAGAACACTATAGGAGCTTGTAGCAGACTTTCAAAAGATCTTATCCAAATCATGTCAGGAGGTAGAGGAGGCCCATAAGGCACAGCAGGCATAACCAATTCCTCCCTAATCACAGGAGGCTGATAGACCACAATGGCCCAATGATCAGGAGCAAACTCCTCATTGAATGGAGGAGTAACAGGGGCCTCAGGCTGCTCATCATCAAGAACTATAACAGGTGTCATATGGGCATCAATAGCAGAGCTTGGCTGTGCAGATAAATCTACCACCATGGACTCCTGGTCCTGCACAGGATCAGGGGCTACATTGTCATCCCAGTTCCCCCAGTTATCATCAGCTATCTCATTGACCACAGGTGCTGGTGGCACTGCATTCCATCCCAAAGCAGGAAAAGCAGGTAAGTTGAAAGGGGGCATCTCAGGGAATGGAACACCAGGCACCGGGCGGGTGCGGATTGCCATTGATGGGCATACAATCCTCATCTTGAGGCATCTGCTCGGCAAAGTTTGCCCCCAAAATATATAGGGGAGCAGTCCAAGAAACTCTTGCACCTCCATAGGGTGCAAAATCCATAAACACCACATCACGTGGCACCAGAATGTCTTCAGGGAAGGAAGCAAACACCAGAGACCTGACCAAGTAAGGATCCTCGCTAACCCAATGATGAAACTTGCCAAAAGTGTTGACAGCAGCCCTGATACACTCTGTATTGCGAAGATCCAAAGGAATGCCCAGGAACATGAGAAGGCCCTGACGGAAACCCTGAATGCCGCGGAAATTTTCTCCCTCGTCATGCTTCATAAAACGCACAAAGCGATCATTGCCCAGTGGCTGCGGCAGGAGCTGCAGCAGATGGAAACGTACAACAACATCACGAAGCTCAAAAAGCCCCACAGAGCGAATCCATGGCTGAGCCGATCTGACTAAAACTCCATGCTCTTGCAACCACTGAACTACAGCCTCTCTAGCAACACCTATCTCATCTGGCTGGGGGATAGGCATTACCTCAGCAAGCATAAACTCCTCATGGCGGCGCACAATTGGGGTATGCGGCGAAACGAAGGTTCTTGGAAGGCGATCTTCACCATCGTCGATGACATGGTGGCCCGCGGGGACGTAAAGCTGGGATCCAGATGAAAGTTCGCCATCGGAACCGAGGGCTCGGCCTCGAACGACGGCGAGTGCAACGGCGGAGGAGGGGTTTCAGGCGGCGAGGCAGAGGGAGTCTTGGGGCCAGGGCTGATGGAACTGGACGAGGGAGTTAATGCGGAAGTGGAAGGGAGGTCCAAGTTTGGTAAAAGCGTTGTCAGAGAGATATTCTCACAGCACGCCTCGGAAGTCGTAGCGTTAGTGGATTTGGGTTGCCAAACAAGCCCCAAAACCTGTGCAAATTTGTTGCAATCCTTCCTGGTGTGACCCGACTTAAGGCAGGAGATGCACCACAACTTGGACGTGCAGGAGGCTGCAAAGTGTCCCTTCCTCAAACACTTTTGACACGTGAGAACCTCATCAACCCTATTAGAAATTAAATCCTCAAAATCATCCCTGGCTTGCTGAGAAGAAGGAATATCCAAATTATCTGCAGAAGAAGCCGGGCCAGCCCTGTCAGGCCCAACGGAGAGCAGCCCATGGCCCGTGGCACATGTTGGCACGTCCACATTCAAAGTACCCGAATTCCCACCCGAGATAGACGGCGAGCGATCAGATAACGGCAGGAGATCTTGAACCGTACCAAACGAGATAGACGGCCTCGTCGACATCCACCGGAGGCTCACCGGCGGTGCGGGATGGATGACAACTCTCTCATGTGGCGGGATAGAATAACCAGCGTCTTCAATAGTTTGAATACAGTTTTCTGTAGCCAGATACCGATAACCTCGACAAGCATTATAATTTTGAAAGACCGCAAATGATAATTTCTTGCCAACAGAATTTGAGGATTTGAATGAAGATTTTGATGGCCTAGAATGCATGGCTAGAACCCCAAGAGCTGCACGTCGCTTAGAAGGACTAACGAGGATCCACTCAGCATCACATTCCAAATTCCAGATCCTAAACTCACGATTCCAATTTGGGCCCCCGTTACTCCAAAGATGAAAGTAACATTTGAAATGATCACAAGCAAAAGATCGAAGACTAATAATGATCATGGCAACAGCCTTGCAAGATACCTGAAAGCCAACTACCTTATCCTTGATCAAGAAAACCATAAGATCGATACCCGAGCCGCCAATTGCCGCCTCAAGAGCTGCCACCGCCGAATCTTCATTCAAACGGAAGGAATGACGTCCAAACGAGACCACCATGGTAAAGATCTCCGAGTCCTCCATGGGATGCACCGAAAAGCCCGTAGATTGAAAAACCTTCTCAGCAAAAACCAAACCCTTGGAGAAGTCCAAGCCAAGGGTGGAACCATTATTGGAACCCATAAAGATGGGTATGAACGAGTAGATCTCAAGACATCGGAGAGATCTAATGGAGGGAAACTATAATTTGGTGGCTAGGGGTGGAGATCGCCGGAGGTGGTGGAGATCGCCGTGGAGGGGGTGGGGGTGGAGCATTGTAGATGCACCTATGGTTTGAGGTGGACCGCAATAAATTGCATCAGAAGTCGCAATGAGCTATATATAAATTATTAAAAAAAGAGGGAATGGTCTGACTTGTGGGCCTATTAAGTTGACGTGTATGCAAGATTTTTTAGTTATTATATACGTCAACAAACGATTCTAGCAGACGTAACCGTTGGATGTCAATCCAACGGCCGTCGTGTTTCTTCAATCTCTGATCTTCTTGCTCCAGCCGCCAAATCCAGCGCCGGCGGGACCGCCTGCTCCCGCCTCCCGTGGCCAGCTGTGCTGCCTGGCAGGCCTCATGACCCCATCATATACTCGCATCCCTGGCCTGTCTATACATCTACTCACCCACACCTCCTGTTATTTTCCGGCGACGGCAGCCGAACCAGTCAACCCTCGTACTCTCCACTGCGTGGGCAGCCACTACCGTGTCTTCCCCGGCTCCGTGTCGTTCCCTTTGTAGGCCTCACCGGCGTCCACCGCCCTGGTGCTCTCAGCGCGGCATGGTCAACGTGGCCAACGAACGGCATCCATCGGAAGTGGACTGTACGTGGAGAGGCTGACAGCTGGGTCCACGGTCGCACACAAGGAAATGCCTCCTTATTACGTGCAAAATAATGATTCCTCCACCTAACATCTGGGACCCGCCAGAAGGGCCTCTGTATTTCGTGAAAAAAAATGTTCCCTCCGTTGACAGGTCGGACCCACCAACCATATCTTTGCATGCAAGGAAGTGCCTTCTTATTGCGCACAAAAAATGAATACCCCCTGCCAGCTGGGACCCACCATAGTGGGAGGCTGACTTGTGGGCCTACTAAGTTGACGTGGACAGTGGGCTTTGTGAACTTAGTCAATATATGAACGATTCTAGCTCTAGTGACCGTACGATGTCCATACAATGGCCGTAGTGCTTGTTCAACCTCTGGTCTTCTTGCTCCAGCCGCCCAAACCAGCGCCGGTCGTGCCGCATGCAACTGCCTCCCGTGGCCGGCTGTGATGCCGCGGAGGCCTCACCGCCCCCACTACTCCCACCGCTGGCCAGGCCATCCCTCTACTCACCCACACCCCCTGTTATTATGCGGCGATGGCAGCCTCACACCGCAGTCGAACCAGTGAACCCTCATACTCCTCTCCGCGTGGGCATCCACTGTCGTGTCTTCCCTGGTTCCACGTTGTCCCCTTCCTAGGCCTTGCCGTCGTCCACCGCCTTGGTGCTCTCGGCGCGGCGTGGTCAATGTGGTCAATGACCAATTTCCATCAGAAGAGTACTGTACGTGGAGAGGCTGACAACTGGGTCCACGGCAGCCGCAAGGAAGTGCCTCCTTATTACGCACAAAATAATTATCCCTATACCTGACAGTGGGGACCCACTGGACGGGCCACCATATTTCGCGAAAAAACTACTCCCCCCTGACTGCTGGGACCCACCAGCTACATCTTCGCACCCAAGGAAGTGCGTCCGGTAAAAAAAAACGATTCGCCCCCCTAACTGTTGGGATCCACTAGCTATATCTTCGCATGCAAGGAAGTGCCTGAGAGTTAGGACTCACCTGGTCGAAGCGTATGTAGCATTTCATTCTAGTCACGAACGTGTACGTACATACTGGTCGATGTAGAGCGTGCACGTGTCATAGTAGAGGCGCACATGTAGCTTGTACACGTACGTACAACGGCCAGTGTGCAAGAAAGAAAATACGGCCACGTACGTACATATGGGTGGGGTCTCGAACGCCTACTCGCGCATACGTATGGCTAGGGCTCGTGTACATGGCTGGGTCGGAACGGAGAAACTGCGTCGTCGTCGTGTTCATGGGGAGCCAACCGGCTGGGTCGGAATGGAATGCGTCGTCATGTTCATCGGGAGGGCTTGGACAGAACAACCGATGGAAATGAGGCCCGGCGTACCACAGAATGGAGGACACGGCCTTGTGTTCGATCGGCCATAGTCAAAATGGGATCCTGTTCATCGGGAGGGGTCTGGCGTACCGCAAAACGGAGGAAACGGACCTCCTACGGTCGAAACGGGGCTCCTGTTCATCGGGAGGGGTATGGCATACCGCAAAACGGAGGAAACAGACTTGTGTTGGAGCGCTACAGTCGAAACGGGGGTCCTGTTCATTGGGAGGGGTGTGGCGTACCACAAAACGGGACTCCACGGGATATTGTTCATCTCCACCGTCGACCCCTCCAGCCTCCACGGGCTACTGTTCATCCACCGTCGACCTCCTCCAGCCTCCACCTGCGACTATTCATCCACGGGCTCTTGTTCATCCAGCCTCCACCGTGCGCTACTCCACCGGCTACTGTTCAACCAACCCTCTCCACGGGCTCATGTTCAACCACCCCTCCACGGGCTACTGTTCATCCAGCCCTCCACCATCTACTATTCATCTAGCCCTCCACAGGGTGGTCCTGTTCATCTAGCCCTCCACGGGGTCCTGTTCATCTAGCCCTCCACGGGGTCCTGTTCATCCAGCCCCAACTGGCTCGATCGATCGGGGTCCTGTTCATCCAGAGGCAACACCACGGGGTCTTGTTCATCCACCCCCACCGGGAAATGTTCATCCAAACCCCCCAGCAACGCTCACTGTTCGTCCAGAGGTAGCATCGATCGGCTTCAATTAGCAGCAGTAGCGAAGGAATCGCTCGATCGGGTTTAGTTAACAGCCATCGATCGATTGCTCGGGTTCAGTAACGCGTAGCCTGTAGTGCAATTGCTCGGGTTCAGTAGGCGAATGCCTTGCTCGGGTTCAGTTAGAGCCCAACGCCTCACACCCACGCGCATGCGTTTACGAGAGAAACATGCATCGCTCGGCCTCGACCACCCACCGTAACCGGGAACACCCCGATATTTTCCTTGCCCTCGCTTCTACCACGGTTTTTTCTGTCATGGACGGCCCAAAGAATGTCATGTAGCTGCGTCTCCGGCCCGCCCAGGACGGAAAGCCCATTTTCTGTCATGATTTTTTGTCATAGAAGTAGGAGCCCACCACATCTATGATGATACCGGGTTTTGTCACAATTATCGTCATAGAAGTGTCATAAGTATGACAGAGAAATTTTTTGTTCGGCCCAAAATGTCATGAATGTGTCTTTTTTTATAGTGGCAGTTTGTCTCTGTGGCATGGATACCTACCTATAGCGCTCGACTATCGGTGTGTGGTGGGGGGAGGCCTTATTAACTATAGAGGTATAATGGCTGGTATATGTGTGGAGGAGGAGAGAGGCCTACCTTATGTATTAAGGGAGATCGATCGGCATCCATGCATATGTGTAGGAGAGAGACAGAGCTAGAGTGTTGGAGGGGGTGGTAGTGGAGTTGCTTCTAACAAATGGCGGGAGAGGCTTGCTAGACAAACTGAGGGCATGCCTGCAATATCAATAAGAGAGGGGATGGCTGCCTGTCTGTGCGCGTGCATGTGAGAGGAGAGACATAACTTGTGAGGGGTCAGGATGCAGGCACGAATGATGAGGCGGGATGATATGGCTGTGGTAAGCAGACATAACTACATAGGAAGATCAATCATCCTCTACTAGAGAAAGGAGAGACATAACTTGTGAGGTACATCGATCGATGGGTGGGGGGAAATAGTTAAAGTCGACCTAGGTATATGTAGGGAGATCGACCGATATACATGCATGTATGTGTTAGAAGCAAATAAGGCCAGAGGAGAAGGATAGAGAGAGGGATGAATGTAAGAGGTGGTGCGAGAGGCATACTATATCAAGGGGGAAGGAGTGTGCGAGTACGAGATCGATGAAAAGAGTGGTGGGAGTGAGGCATGGACGGTGAGAAGAGAAGAGGGGAAGCTTGTGTTTGTGGTAGGCACACCTGGATAGAGAGGCATATCGATCGATGTGTGCCGTAAAGAAGGAGCTGGGGGGCCTACACCACTGTTCATTATCTTCCGATATTCCGATAAATCGGCCATTTACCGCTTACCTGTGTGTGACCGATAAGATAAATCGGCCGATAAATCAGCCGATATGGTGATAAGTTGGCCGATATGTCGATAAATTGGCCGATTCACCCCTTATCATGGGTCCACCGATAAGTTCCCGAGAAGCAATATCCCCAACATTGGCCTACACACACCGTGGGTGAACAACCTAAAGTGAAAAGACGAATTTGCGCGATGGAGCTAGAGAATGCCGAGGGAGGGTGAGAGGGATGCGGCCGTGTGCATGCACGAGAGAAAGTTAGCACTAGCTACAAAGATAAGAGGATTGTGTGGGTGTAAAAGACGAATAGAAATCATAATTCACTAGAAAAATCGAATTAGGATATTTGAAGAATTTATCATAGTGTTTTAAACCGACGCATGTGTGAATATATATAACGGTGATACACATGGTGTGGTTATGAACATGTTATACTACATATAATATATTTTATCTCTACTCTTATAAAAAAACAGAGTTGTCGATGATGGTGTGCCTGCCATCCTGCAATATAGGCCGTCCGATTTATATCTGACGGAAGGAAGGAAACTATGGCAATTTTGAAAAAAGATACCCACACCCCTCTCCATATTTGCAAATAAGGCCTCCCCTTGACCATGTTGATGTTCCATGGAACGCATGGGCATCTTGCTACTACTACATATAATATATAGAACATTGATTATAATTTGGGCTAATGTGTGGCTTTTCCAGCTCAGGGCTAAATACTTGTCATAATGTAGGGGGCGGGGCACTGTACTTTGTGTGATAAACACGGTGTACGTATGGAACATGGTTTAGATTACGAATATGTAGTTAGTACATCAAATGTACTATTATTTGGAATCAACATCAAGTGTATTCCAAAGATTGAATTCGAGTTCATATAGTACACATAGTTCATATCTATCTCTATAGTAATCATGTGGTGTGTTGTTAAGGTAATACACGAATGATGGTTCAAGTTGGCAACAATCATGATTGTAGATTCTTACTGAAATACAGAAACGAATTCAAATTCAGTTCAAATTGCAGTGGTAGTATAAACATTTGGAATGCACTAAAATGTTGGTATGAGAAGGTTGCATGCATTATACAGCCAGCGAAAAAATTTAATTGGACATAACATGGATTCATACTCTCTCTTTGTGTAGCTTTGAATAGCATTTGTATAGTAAAACAGGACAAGACTCTCTCTTTGTGTGGTGTGAATAGTTTTATTTTTTTTCATTTTTTTCGTTGAGGGAAGTGAGAATTGATTTGGTACGTACAAGTACAATATTACACGTTAGGCTTGTCCCTAAAATTCAACCCGCGCCTTGTTATATCCCGAAAATTCTGCTATCGTGCTCCCAAAACTGGCGCCTTCACAACCCGCGCCTTGAGATCCTGAAATTACAACACGCGCGAAAACTCCCTCCAGCTACCAAATCCCGACACGCGAAACCCCCCTTCTAACCCTGAGCCGAAAGGGCCGCTAGTTCAAATCGGTGGGGGTACTTTTGTAACAAGCGTGTCCCTAAGTCATGGTTCCCCCTCCCATCGCCTCCTTTTTGCCATTCGAAATCCCAGACCGCCATAACCTCTCCGCTCCAGCCGCGAAACCCACCCTCCTCTGTACGGAACCTCACTCATGACCCACAAGTATAGGGGATCTATTGTAGTCCTTTTGATAAGTAAGAGTGTCGAACCCAACGAGGAGCAGAAGGAAATGATAAGAGGTTTTCAGCAAGGTATTCTCTGCAAGCACTGAAATTATAGGTAATAGATAGTTTTTTGATAAGATAATTTGTAACGAGCAACAAGTAACAAAAGTAAATAAAGTGCAGCAAGGTGGCCCAATCCTTTTTGTAGCAAAGGACAAGCCTGGACAAACTCTTATATAGAGAAAAGCGCTCCCGAGGACACATGGGGATTATCGTCAAGCTAGTTTTCATCACATTCATATGATTCACGTTCGGTACTTTGATAATTTGTATGTGGGTGGACCGGTGCTTGGGTACTGTCCTTACTTGGACAAGCATCCCACTTATGATTAACCTCAATTGCAAGCATCCACAACTACAACAAAAGTATTAAGGTAAACCTAACCATAGCATGAAACATATGGATCCAAATCAGCCCCTTACGAAGCAACGCATAAACTAGGGTTTAAGCTTCTGTCACTCTAGCAACCCATCATCTACTTATTACTTCCCAATGCCTTCCTCTAGGCCCAAATAATGGTGAAGTGTCATGTAGTCGACGTTCACATAACACCACTAGAGGAGAGACAACATACATCTCAACAAAATATCGAATGAATACCAAATTCACATGACTACTAATAGCAAGACTTCTCCCATGTCCTTAGGAACAAACATAACTACTCACAAAGCATATTCATGTTCATTATCAGAGGGGTATTAATATGCATATAGGATCTGAACATATGATCTTCCACCAAATAAACCAACTAGCATCAACTACAAGGAGTAATCAACACTACTAGCAACCTACAGGTACCAATCCCAGACTTAGAGACAAGAATTGGATACAAGAGATGAACTAGGGTTTGAGAGGAGATGGTTTTGGTGAAGATGTTGATGGAGATTGACCCCCTCCCGATGAGAGGATCGTTGGTGATGACGATGGTGATGATTTCCCCCACTCGGAGGGAAGTTTCCCCGACAGAACAGCTCCGCCGGAGCCCTAGATTGGTTCCGCCAAGGTTCCGCCTCGTGGCGGTGGAGTCTCATCCCGAAAGCTTTCTTATGATTTTTTTCTCCACGAAAGACTCCATACAGCAGAAGGTGGGCATCGGAGGGCCACCAGGGGACCCACGAGGCAGGGGCGCGCCCAGGGGGGTAGGGCGCGCCCCCGCCCTCGTGGCTGGTGAGTGGCCCCCCTCTAGTACTTCTTGCGCTCAATATTTTTTATATATTCTGAAAATAACTTCTGTGAAGTTTCAGGACTTTTGGAGCTGTGCAGAATAGGTCTCTAATATTTGCTCCTTTTCCAGCCCAGAATCCCAGCTGCCGGCATTCTCCCTCTTTATGTAAACCTTGGAAAATAAGAGAGAATAGGCATAAGTATTGTGACATAATGTGTAACAACAACCCATAATGCAATAAATATCGATATAAAAGCATGATGCAAAATGGACGTATCAACTCCCCCGAGCTTAGACCTCGCTTGTCCTCAAGCGAAAGCCGAAATCGAAAAATATGTCCACATGTTTAGAGATAGAGGTGTCGATAAAAATAAAATACGTACATGAGGGCATCATGATCATTCTTAAAACAGCAGCTTATATAATTATTGTCATATGATCTCTTATGCTAGAGTAACAATTCAATCACAATTTCAAGTATGAATCATAAACTTCATTGAAAACTAACAAACTATAATCTCAGTCATTGAAGCAATTGCAATTTATCATAACATAGGAAAGAGTCAATATAAGAGCTTTTCAGCAAGTCCACATACTCAACCATCTTTTAGTCTTTCACAATTGCTAACACTCACGCAATATTTATGGGTATGAAGTCTTAATCAGACACAGAGGAAGATAGGGGCTTATAGTTTTGCCTCCCAACGTTTTACCTCAAGGGTAATGTTAACAATAATAGTTCATGAAAACTCACATCCAATTAGCCATATATACCAGGATCTTTCCAACATATTGTGCTTGCCAAAAGATAAAATGTAAAAAGGAAAGGTGAAGATCACCATGACTCTTATGTGGGAGATAAAAGTTGAAGATAGGCCCATCGCAGAGGGGAGCAGAGGTTGTCATGCGCTTTTATGGTTGGATGCACAAAATCTTAATGCGAAAGAACGTAACTTTATATTGCCACTTGTGATATGGACCTTTATTATGCAGTCCGTCGCTTTTATTTCTTCCATATCACATGATTTTATAAAGCTTATTTCCTCCATCACTAATAAGTCATACATATTTAGAGAGCAATTTTTATTGCTTGCACCGATGACCACTTACTTGAAGGATCTTACTCAATCCATAGGTAGATATGGTGGACTCTCATGGCAAAACTAGGTTTAGGGATATTTGGAAGCACAAGTAGTATCTCTACTTGGTGCAAAGAATTTGGCTAGCATGAGGGGAAAGGCAGTCTCAATCATGTTGGATGAGCCATGACAATATAACTTATCTCAGATGTAAGAAAAGACAACCCATTACATTCTCTTCCTTGTCCAACATCAACTCTTTAGCATGTCATATTTTAATGAGTGCTCACAATCATAAAAGATGTCCAAGATAGTGTATTTATATGTGAAGACCTCTCTTTCTTTATTACCTCCTATTAATTGTAATGATGACCAAAACTATGTTTGTCAACTCTCAACAACTTTTATTCATCATACTCTTTATATGTGAGCTCATTACTCTCCATAAGATCCACATGATCTCTTTTATTCTTTTTATTTCTTCTCTTTTATTGTATTCCCTCAAGATCATAGCAAAATCATCAAGCCCTTGACTCAACACTAATCTTTATTATATAGCTCACGGACTCGATTACATAGAGGGATCATAAAGCAAAACTCAAAACTAGATCATACTAAAAACTTTTATTCTACTAGATCAAAATATTATGAAAAGGATGGAACTAAGAAAAACGGTAAAGATAGAGATGTGATGGTGATACGATACCGGGGCACCTCCCCCAAGCTTGGCAGTTGCCAAGGGGAGTGCCCATACCCATGTGATTATATCTCTTTTGCCAGTGAAGGAGTTGGAGTTGTTGATGATGTAAGCTTGTCGTCCCTCTTCCAAGGCATAGGCTCACCATCATAGAAGGATGATCGAGTCTCCTGAGTCCTCAAATCTACAGCCAAACTCATCCTTTTGAATCTATATTCATACTCACAGTTTTGATTTTGCAGGTCATAGATCTGGGCTTGGAGGTGCTCGATTTTCTCATGAAGCTTGAAGATGGCCTCCCCAATGTCCTTGACGTCCATCTTGTGGTTGTTGGTGAACTCCGTGATCATAATATGATTGGAGTCGAGTCCACGCTCCACCATCTCCTGACACTTGAAAACTTGTTGCTCCAATGCCTCGAGCCTTGCCTCTGTGCTTCCGGCCTTCCTTGGTCCCTCAACATCGCGGATGTGCAACAACCCCTCACATATCTCAATGGTTTGAGGGTGTTGCAGCACCTCCGCGAGGTAGGGGTTGATGACCTTCTCGAAGAACTTGTCCTTGGGGGCACTTGAAGACGACATGACGACCTAGATCTGTCAGAAAAACGGCTTGAAACAAAGACGAGAGATATTTGCGTGATACAGGAGTCAAAACCTCCGGGAGATTATATAATGAATTTTTACCGACCAAAATACGTAACGTGCAAGAAAACGGAGTCCTGAGAGTGCACGAGGTTCCCATGAGGCAAGGGGCGCGCCCTCCACCCTCGTGGAGCCCTTGTGTCCTTCCCGGACTGCTTCTTATTTTTCTATTTTTCTAAATATTCCAAAACGGAGAAAAATTGCCATTAGAACTGTTTTGGAGTCGGTTTACTTACCGTACCACATACCAATTCCTTTTCGGAGTCTGAATTCCGGAAAGTGTCCCTTATATATTCCTCCGGGGTTACGGTTTCAATAACATTCGTTTCAACATTTATAGGATTACCTGAGATATAATGTTTGATTCTTTGACCGTTCACCACCTTCAGATTTGTGCCTTTGAAGTTGTTGATTTTTATGGCACCAGAACGATAAACCTCCTCGATAACGTAAGGACCTTCCTATTTAGAGAGAAGTTTTCCTGCAAAAAATCTTAAACGAGAGTTGTATAGCAATACATAATCACCTACATTAAACTCACGCTTTTGTATCCTTTTGTCATGCCATCTTTTAACTTTTTCTTTAAACAATTTGGCATTCTCATAGGCTTGGGTTCTCCATTCATCAAGTGAGCTAATGTCAAATAACCTTTTCTCACCGGAAAGTTTGAAATCATAATTGAGCTCTTTAATAGCCCAATAAGCCTTATGTTCTAGTTCAAGAGGTAAGTGACATGCTTTTCCATAAACCATTTTATACGGAGACATACCCATAGGATTTTTATATGCAGTTCCATAGGACCATAATGCATCATCAAGTTTCTTGGACTAATTCTTTCTAGATCTATTAACAGTCTTTTGCAAAATTAATTTGAGCTCTCTATTACTCAATTCTACTTGACCACTAGACTGTGGGTGATAAGGAGATGCTATTCTATGATTAACATCATACTTAGCAAGCATTTTATGGAAAGCACCATGAATAAAATGTGAACCACCATCAGTCATTAAATATCTAGGGACTCCAAACCTCGGAAAAATAACTTCTTTAAGCATCTTAATAGAGGTGTTATGATCAACACTACTAGTTGGAATAGCTTCTACCCACTTAGTAACGTAATCAACAGCAACTAAAATATGTGTATATCCATTAGAGGCAGGAAAAGGTCCCATATAATCAAAGCCCCAAACATCAAATGGTTCACTGCTCACGCTACTTCTGCTGCTCCGGCTCTTGCTCGCTCGCGCTGCTGCTGCTCTGGCTCTTGCTCGCTCGCTCACGCTGCTGCTCTCCCCCTCGCTCGTGCTGCTGCTCTGCTCTGATTTAGCTACACTTCAGTCGACTGAATCGACTTTTGGGTCAGTTGATTTTCAGGGGGTGGTGGGTCTCGCCAGAGTTAAGGAAGAACCACCCGCAGCAGGGAGGGGGGCTCACCGGAGAGGTACCCCACTATCTATCTTAGGGTTCTTGGTGGGGTGCTGCTCACTGGCAATGGGGGGCGTGGTGGTGGGGCGCTGGCGTGGGGACCACCGGAGAAAAAGCTTGGCGGGCGGGGGGGGGGGCGGGCTATAGGGCTGGCCGGGGCGACGGCGGACTAATACGTCTCCAACGTATCTATAATTTTTGATTGATCCATACTATATTATCTACTGTTTTGGACATTATTGGGATTTATTATCCACTTTTATATTATTTTTGGGACTAACCTATTAACCGGAGGCCCAACCCAGAATTGCTGTTTTTTTTCCTATTTTAGGGTTTCGAAGAAAAGGAATATCAAACGGAATGAAACCTTTGGGAACATGATTTTCTCACGGAATACAACTCAGGAGACTTGGACCCTATGTCAAGCCAGCTAACAGGAGCCCACGAGGTAGGGGGCGCGCCTACCCCCCAGGCGCACCCTCCACCCTCGTGGGGCCCCTGTTGCTCCACCGATGTACTTCTTCCTCCTATACATACCCACGTACCCCCAAACGATCAGATATGGAGCCAAAACCGTGATTCCACCGCCGTAACTTTCTGTATCCACGAGATCAAATCTTGGGGCCTGTTCCGGAGCTCCGCCGGAGGGGGCATTGATCACGGGGGGCTTCTACATCAACACCATAGCCTCTCCGATGAAGTGTGAGTAGTTTACTTCAGACCTATGGGTCCATAGCTAGTAGCTAGATGGCTTATTCTCTCTTTTTGGATCTCAATACAATGTTCTCCCCCTCTCTCATGGAGATCTATTCGATGTAATCTTCTTTTTGCGGTGTGTTTGTTGAGACCGATAAATTGTGGGTTTATGATCAAGTCTATCTATGAATAATATTTGAATCTTCTCTAAATTCTTTTATGTATGGTTGGTTATCTTTGCAAGTCTCTTCGAATTATTAGTTTGGTTTGGCCTACTAGATTGATCTTTCTTGCGATGGGAGAAGTGCTTAGCTTTGGGTTCAATCTTGCGGTGTCCTTTCCCGGTGACAGTAAGGGCAGCAATGCACGTATTGTATTGTTGCCATCGAGGATAACAAGATGGGGTTTTCTTCATATTGCATGAGTCTATCCCTCTACACCATGTCATCTTGCTTAAGGCGTTACTCTGTTTTTAACTTAATACTCTAGATGCATGCTAGATAGCGGTCGATGAGTGGAGTAATAGTAGTAGATGTAGGCAGGATTCAGTCTACTTGTCTCAGACGTGATGCCTATATACATGATCATACCTAGATATTCTCATAACTATGCTCAATTCTGTCATTTGCTCAACAGTAATTTGTTCACCCACTGTAGCATACTTATGCTCTCGAGAGAAGCACTAGTGAAACCTACGGCCCCCGGGTCTATCTCTATCATATCAATCTCCTACTACTTAGTTATTTACTTTGCTATTTACTTTGCTTTTATTTTACTTTGCATCTTTATCATAAAAATACCAAAAATATTATGTTATCATATCTATCAGATCTCACTCTCGTAAGTGGCCCTATAGGGATTGACAACCCCTATTTGCGTTGGTTGCAAGGATTTATTTGTTTTGTGCAGGTATGAGGGACTCGCGCGTAGCCTCCTACTGGATTGATACCTTGGTTCTCAAAAACTGAGGGAAATACTTATGCTAGTTTGCTGCATCATGCCTTCCTCTTCGGGGAAAACCAACGTAGTGCTAAAAGAGGTAGCACAGGACGACGGTGGGGTGTTGTTTCGGGGCGGCGAGGCGGTGGCGGACCAGCAGTGGGGAGTTGTTTCGGGGCAGCGAGGCGGCGCGGGGTTCGGCCGGTGGTGGCTGGCGGCTCAGGAGGGTGCAGGTTGAAGATGAACCGCAGGCCCTCCCTAAACTATCCCATGTGAAGTGCCTCTCTGCTACCATTGCGTTCAGTTTCGACAGTAACATTCAGATTCCAGAGTAAATTTCAGTTTCGACAGTTAATTTCAGAGTCAACAGTTTTTACCTCATCTGTTGTAGTCAGGTGGTTTTTGGTGATGTAAATTTTACATCTATCACTTTTTGGTAATGCATTTTACATCATCTATTGGAGATTCTATTAGAATCCCACTTGAGATTAACGATGTTTGTCTTGTGCTACTTCAGCCTTGACGTCTTATGGCTCACCGGAGCTGCTCCAAGGACGGAACGATCCATCACAACAGAGCAGTGCCCTGGACGCTGTCTACAGATTCCTCAGATCTTCCTCCACACCTCCGACAGCCACCTCTGCCTCAACTTCTCCAGCGAGCAACCCAATAATGTTGAGGTCGATACGGCTACGGAAAAGAGGTTGTACACTTGTCGCATCACTTATTATTCTACATTCTTGTCGATCCATTAGGGCTATTGTGGTTCAACGTAAAAACATAGCAATAGGAAATTTTCCTATGGCACTATACTATTGAATTATTCATGCATTTGGTTGAAAGGAATGGAGCAAAACATCCACCTGGACCTACTTTTCAAAATCCTATGAATGAAAACAAGACCAAGTGCATTAGTGGCAGAATAACATTCTAACTGTACACACTTTCATATGGTTTCACTTTATTTTGGCCATGTTTCTTTGCATTCCTCTGCTCCCCCTTTTCCTGTGAACCGAACACCCAAGTTGACAAAAATCCTATGTTCACAAATGCTCTGTTCCCATGTGCATTCCTATCCTATTCCGGTGTTTTTCCTCCTATCACCGCGTTTTTAGAATCATGCAAGCCAAATGAGCCCTTACAAAATTACTTCAGTTACAGGTAGGTGTCCAAGAAAACTTTGTGTGGTTTGTTCTGCTCCTGCTGTGATGTCGTCCACCTCACCTGAGCTGCTCCATCGACAGAAGCATCCACCAAACCAGACATCATGACTCCTGACCATCTTTCTCTGCCTTAGATCTCCTTCCCTGCCGCCGGCACCCAGCGCAACACATCACCATCATCGACTCAGCAGATGAACCTGAGGAGTACACGGGTCCACAAGAGAGGTCGCACTCTTTTGTTTCTACTTATGTTATGCATTGCTTAATATTACCTACTACTTTATTGTCTTGTTCACCTATTAGACTCCGAGTTAAGTCCAAATTGATGTTCAAACTTGAGTTCTAAATTAGTTGTGGGGCACATATCGAGGCAACAATGAATATTATCTCTGTCTAATATCTGGTTCACCTAGGGTATGCCTATGTTGTTCATCTTGGGTGGGAAACAAATAGTAAAGCAATCATCATCTATTTTTTATTAAATTAAAGCAATCATCAGCCTGCTATCATTATTTTTGGATCCATCCGCTGGTTGTTACCATTACTCTAGATTCCTACAAGCTCTCCTTACATAATCTCACTATATTTTTCTTGTATGCATGTCAGATATTGTACGCAGTCATGCTGAACATGTAGAGAAAAAGAGAAGAGTTTTGCACAGCAATACAATGTCATGCAGACATCGTTCCATGGTGGGTTCAATGGAAAATGCTCCTCCCCTCTCCAGATTGTAATCCAGAGGAAGATATTTGTTCTGAGGCGGATTCAGACGTAGCTGACCACTCCTATTTACTCCCCAAGGTGTTTGCTCTAACTTGGCATGATGATGTTAGTCATATCATGCATATGTTTCCTTGTAGTGCCTACTTTCGACATCATATATGTCATCTGCTTAGTTTAGACATGTTCTGTAATGCCACCTGATTAGTTTCAATATCATATATGGGAATTATGCAGTCTCATGTCTTTTAGCCAGCCATAATATATGTGAAATGTGCAATGCCATCTTGTTTAACCAGGCATCATATATTTGAATAATATCTATCCCATCCTTTTCTTCATTAAATTTCCATTTGTCGACAATGTTTGTACATTAAACTATTCCTGTGAATCAGCCATTTGAGTGGGTGATGGAAAAATCTAGAGTGAAAACAAGGCCTTCAGAGCAGACAGTGCTACCAGTCGAAGCAGATCTCTTGCTGGGTCCCGATAGCTCCTCAGAGATGGATTCAAAGACAGATGGCCAGTCCTATTCCCCCACCGAGGTGTATGCTCTAACTTGGCACGGTTCTACTGCTCATATCATGCATATGGCGTCTTGCATTGCATAGTTTCGACATCATATACACAATATTCAACACCATGTTCTTAGTTTAGACATCATATATGTGAATGCCCTCCGCTTAGCATATAAATCACATATGTGAATTAAATCATGCGATCCTGGTTACTTAGATAACATGTATGTGAATTATGTCATGCGATCCTGTTTAGTTAGTCATCATATCTTTGAATTATGTTATGCTGTGCTATCCAGTTTAGATAGACATCATATATATGAAATTATGTCATGCTATCCATTTTAGTTAAACAATATACATGTCAATTATTTAATGCCCTCTTTTTTCCACACTATCTATTGCATCTATCTCTCATACAATGTCTGTACATTCAATTATGTTTCTTGTTTATCAGTGATTTGAATTGGAGCGGGTGATGGCAGTATCTGTCGGCGTTCTGGGAACGGGGGTCCCCAGACTTGCCTGCCTGCGGCCCACGGTGTGGCTAAGCCAGAAGGCCGTACGACCCATCTTCATCAACAAGGCATCCAAGACCCTCGCGAGGGTCCAAGCCTCGTGAGGCAGACGACGCAAGACCTCCTCTGGAGCAGCCTAGCCAAGCAGGCTCACGAGGAGCGGAGATATCAAGGCGGGGCAAACCTCACGAGGCCCTCGTGACATGAGCCATGATGCACGACACCAGGCGGGCACCAGCACGCATAGCGTCCTTATTTCCTCTTTGGTGCAAAGGAGGCCAGCGCAGACGAAGAGTACCGAGGCATCATGCAAAGGTTGCTATATTGGTGCAATAAGACCAAGACCAGGAGGACGGCAAGACGGAGGTCATCGTGGAGCCCAAGATGGCGTCACCACCAGAGCTTTTTGCAGGCGAAGACCACTTTTGTCAGGATAGCTTGTACTAGCTGTCCCCCTTCAAACTGGCCCGCCGTTGTTGGCTCCCTTCCCGCTCGATATTTGGGAAGAGGACCAGGGCCTATATAAAGTAGAGCTAGCCACCACAGTAGGGGGCAACTGGAACAGAGCCTCAGGCATCTCATCTTAGCTTGATCCAACCCGATCGAGAGCCTACTCATAAGAACACCTCAACCTCAGGAGGTTGTTCTTCCCTTGTACTGTTCATCATCAGCCCTAGAGGCAATCCACCACCACCACACTAGAGTAGGGTATTACACCACAACAGTGGCCCGAACCAGTATAAACCTCGTGTCTTTCTGTGTTGCGAGTTCGTCGAGTTTGTTCGCGAGATCTTAGCGAGCTAGGGTGCAGATCGGTAGGAAGGAAAGACTTCGCGCGCACCCAGTGTTCGAACCTTAAGGGTTTGCCGGAACCCCACATCCGACATTTGGCGCGCCAGGTAGGGGTGCACCATAGCTTCCCTTCCATCAGTTCGTCGCTTCGTCGTCTCCATGGCGGACGCTCGCCGTGCTCGAGCTGAGCGTCGGGCTGCCCTCACCGCCCGCGTCGCTCAGACGGCTCTCGTCGGCGGGCCACATCGCCGTTCTTCGTCTCCCACCGCCAACGCTGCCACCAGCCCGGCGGGGAACGAGCAGCATGCGTCCTCGCTGCATCCTTCGGTGCGGCAGGACGGCCACACCGCCACTCCATCACCGACCCCTGCCGGTTCTTCGTCTCACGCGCACCGCGCTCCCATGGAGGCACGGGCCGCGCTCCTCGTGGCGAACGAGCTCCTGCGCTATCGCCCCGTCGATGACCTCTACGAGGAGTCGCTCGACCGCGTCTCCGAGCTCGTCCGCGCCGCAGGGGTCTCTCCGGCGCCGTCCCACTCTCTGCCTCCCCCTCAACCAGCTGCGGGCGACGGGGCTCATGGCGTGCCTCTACCACCTCAGCCCCAAGACGTCGCCTTGGCACCAAGGTGCGCGGCTCCGTGGCATGATCCGCCACACCCGGCGCCCGCGCGTGAAGAGAGAAGCTGCCAAGAAATTCTGCGGGCGCGAGAGGTTGCACCTGCGCTCCCCACGCCACCTCGTCAAGACCGCACACTGCCCGCAGTGGTGCCGTGCGGACCTCGTCAAGACCAAGCTCCACCTCCAAAGCGGGCCCCGGCAACCACGGCTGGCTGCTGCGCCTTCACCCCCGAGCTGCGTAGTGTCGCCTGGCCGGGCAAGTTCAAGCCAGATCTGCCTCCTCGCTACGACGGTACCGCCGACCCCGCGGAGTTCCTGCAGCTCTCAAGGATGGAGGTCGCTCCTGGCTCCTGAACCTGCAGCACGGCTCGATCTCCTCCTGGGACGAGATGCACGACCGCTTCGTCGCCAACTTCCAGGGCACACGCGACCGACCACCGACCGCGGGTGATCTACGCCGCATCAGGCAGCAACCAGGAGAGGCCCTCCAAAAGTACATCCAGCACTTCAACAACACCCGCCTCAAGATCCCCAAGGTCACGGACGAGGCCATCATCTCCGTGTTCTCCGACGGTGTCCGTGACATCAAGATGAAGGAAGAGCTCGCCATCCACGAGGAGCTATGCACATCTCAGGAGCTGATCAACCTGGCGACCAAGTGCGCAAGAGCTGAGGAGGGGCGCCTCTCTCTCCTTGAGCTGCCAGCCGTGGGTGCGGAGGAGAAGAAGGCCAAGGCCAAGGACGTGAAGCGCAAGGAGGCAGCTGTGCTCGAAGCGGAGCCCGACATCAAGCGGGGCAGAGATCAGCCCGAGAAATCCAAGAACGGCCGACCATTCCGCGCCTTCCACAACCTGAACACCCACAACACCAGCGATTGTCAAGAGCTCAGAGCCATACGAGAAGGACGCTATGGTCGACGCCCCGAGTGCAACGACCGGGGCTACGGCCGTGGAGGAGGACGTGGAGGCGGACGCTGGGACGACCGTAGCCCGCGCCAGGAGTGGCGCAACCGGCCTCGTGAGGACCGCTGGCAGGACCAGCCTCGCGAGGGCGCCTGGAGGGACCCGCCGCGTGAAAATCGCCCCCACGACAGCGCCGGTCTTCCCCCGCTGCCGCCACCAAGAAGGAACGACGACCACCACCAGGATGAGGGGGCTGGGGGCTTCTAGGAGCCGCGTGCGATCACCTGCATCTTGGGCGGCACCCAGGCCCCAGCCTCTCAGTGCACCTTCAAACAGTTCACTCGCGAGGTGAACGCGGCGCTCCCCAAACTCGAGGCCACGCGTCCGCTCAGGTGGTCCAAATGCGCCATCACTTTCAACTCGGCGGATCAGCTCAAGTGCGTAGCCACTGCTAGCGCCCTCCCTATGTTGTGTTCCCCAGTCATCAGCAATGTGCAGGTCACCAAGACCCTCATTGACGGTGGCGCAGGGCTCAACGTCCTGTCCGTCGACACGTTCGACAACCTCCAAGTGCCTTATGAACAGCTCCAGCCCACCAAGACTTTCTCATGAGTGACCGACGGCTCCACCACACCGATAGGGCAGGTCCGCCTGCCTGTCACCTTCGGGGAGTGCAAGAACTACCGCACCGAGCTCATCGACTTCAATGTTGCGCACATCCGCCTGCCGTACAATGCCATCCTCAGGTATCCGGCCCTGGCCAAGTTCATGGCAGTCACTCATCACGGCTACAACGTTCTCAAGATGCCAGGAAGCGGAGGAATCATCATGGTCCCGTGTGAAGAGAGGGATGCGGTGTGCTCCCTCGAGCGCGCCTTTCAAGCCGCAGCAATCGACGACCCCGATAGCAGAAATGAAGGCCCTCTAGAGGCCATCCCCAAGAAGAAGCAGCCGCACCGTGCAGGACCTCAGGAGGATGGCGCCGCGGCAGGAGCCTCGTCAAGACCAGCGCCCGCTCCAGGGGCGCCTCCCTCCATCGCATAGGAAGGTGCGCCCGGCGCCCTCCTCAAGCAGGGCTCGGGGACTCTCTTCTGGAGGGCCTCAGACCTTGCCAACCTCACGAGGGAGGCGCTTGGGCACCACTTGGAGTCATGCTTCGCGGCACGTGACCCTCGGGAGGGCACAGGGCAAGGAGTGCCCACCACCCAAGAGTTCATCACCAAGACCACCCAGGAACTGCAAGAAGCAAGAGCCATGCCCGGCGACAGCCGCCCACGAGGCGCAGCTCCGCATCCTGGCGAGGGTTGATACGTCTCCAACGTATCTATAATTTTTGATTGCTCCATGCTATATTATCTAATGTTTTGGACATTATTGGGCTTTATTATCCACTTTTATATTATTTTTGGGACTAACCTATTAACCGGAGGCCCATCCCAGAATTGCTGTTTTTTTGCCTGTTTTAGGGTTTCGAAGAAAAGGAATATCAAACGGAGTCCAAACGGAATGAAACCTTCGGGAACATGATTTTCTCATCGAATACAACTCAGGAGACTTGGACCCTACGTCAAGAAACATAACAGGAGGCCACGAGGTAGGGGGCGCGCCTACCCCCCAGGCGCGCCCTCCACCCTCGTGGGCCCCCTGTTGCTCCACCGACGTATTTCTTCCTCCTATATATACCCACGTACTCCCAAACGATCAGATACGGAGCCAAAACCCTAATTCCACCACCATAACTTTCTGTATCCATGAGATCCCATCTTGGGCCTTGTTCCGGAGCTCCGTCGGAGGGGGCATCAATCACGGAGGGCTTCTTCATCAACACCATAGTCCCTCCGATGAAGTGTGAGTAGTTTACCTCAGACCTACGCGTCCATAGTTAGTAGCTAGATGGCTTCTTCTCTCTTTTTGGATCTCAATACAATGTTCTCCCCCTCTCTTGTGGAGATCTATTCGATGTAATCTTCTTTTTGTGGTGTGTTTGTTGAGACCGATGAATTGTGGGTTTATGATCAAGTCTATCTATGAATAATATTTGAATCTTCTCTGAATTCTTTTATGTATGATTGGTTATCTTTACAAGTCTCTTCGAATTATCAGTTTGGTTTGGCCTACTAGATTGATATTTCTTGCAATGGGAGAAGTGCTTAGCTTTGGGTTCAATCTTGCGGTGTCCTTTCCCGGTGATAGTAAGGGCAGCAAGGCACGTATTGTATTGTTTCCATCGAGGATAACAAGATGGGGTTTTCTTCATATTGCAAGAGTCTATCCCTCTACATCATGTCATCTTGCTTAAGGCGTTACTCTGTTTTTATTTTAATACTCTAGATGCATGCTGGATAGCGGTCGATGAGTGGAGTAATAGTAGTAGATCCACGCAGGAGTCGGTCTACTTGTCTCAGACGTGATGCCTATATAAATGATCACCACACTTTTATTTTTCTTACAACTCAACAATTACAACTCGATACTTAGAACAAAATACTCGATACTTACAACAATTACAACACACTTTTAGATGCATGCCGGGATATGCAATATGACAATGATGGAGTGTGTCATATTAAACGGAACGGTGGAAAGTTGCATGGCAATATATCTCGAAATGGCAATGGAAATGCCATAATAGGTATGTATGGTGGCTGTTTTGAGGAAGGTATATGGTGGGTGTATGATATCGGCGAAAGGTGCGCGGTATTAGAGAGGCTAGCAGAGGTGGAAGGGTGAGAGTGCGTATAATCCATGGACTCAACATTAGTCATAAAGATATCATATACTTATTGCAAAAATATAGAAGTTATCAAAGCAAAGTATTACGCGCATGCTCCGAGGGGGATAGATTGGTAGGAAAAGACCATCGCTCGTCCCCGACCGCCACTCATAAGGAAGACAATCAATAAATAAATCATGCTCCGACTTCATCACAAAACGGTTCACCATACGTGCATGCTACGGGAATCACAAACTTTAACACAAGTATTCTTTAAATTCACAACTACTCAACTAGCATGACTCTAATATTATCACCTCCATATCTCAAAACAATTATCATGCTTCAATCTTTTCTTAGTATTCAACACACTCAAAAGAAAGTTTCACAAATCTTGAATACCAAGCATGTTATTATTAAGAAAATTACCATGCTATTAAGACTCTCAAAATAATTTAAGTGAAGCATGAGAGATCAATAGTTTCTTTAAAACAAATCCACCACCGTGCTCTAAAAGATCTAAGTGAAGCACATAGAGCAAAATTATAACGCTCAAAAGATATAAGTGAAGCACATAGAGCAAAACTACTTAGCTCAAAAAGATATAAGTGAAGCACATAGAGTATTCTATCAAATTATAATTCATGTATGGCTATCTCAAAAGGTGTGTACAGTAAGGATGATTGTTGCACACTAAAACACAAAGACACAAATAATACAAGACGCTCCAAGCAAAACACATATCATGTTGGTGAATAAAAATATAGCTCCAAGTAAATTACCGATGGAAGTGGACGAAACAGGGGATGCCTTCCGGGGCATCCCCAAGCTTCGACTTTTTGGTATCCTTGGATTATATTGGGGGTGCCATGGTCCAAGCTTAGGCTCTTGCCACTCCTTGTTCCATAATCCATCAAAAGAATTCACCCAAAACTTGAAAACTTCACAACACAAAACTCAAATAGAAATCTCGTGAGCTCCGTTAGCGAAAGAAAACAAAAACCACTTCAAGGTACTGTAATGAACTCATTCTTTATTTATATTGGTGTTAAACTTACTGTATTCCAACTTCTCTATGGATTATAAACTATTTTACTAGCCACAGATTCATCAAAATAAGCAAACAACACACGTAAAACAGAATCTGTCAAAAACAGAACAGTCTGTAGTAATCTGTAGCTAGCGTAATATCTGGAACCCCAAAAATTCTAAAATAAATTGCTGGACGTGGGAAATTTATCTATTAATCATCTTCAAAAATAATTAACTAAATATCACTTTCCAAATAAAAATGACAGCAGTTCTTGTGAGCGCTAAAGTTTCTGTTTTTTACAGCATGTTCTACAAGACTTTCCTCAAGTCTTCCCAACGGTTCTACTTGGCACAAACACTAATTAAACACAAAAAACACAACCAAAACAGAGGATAAATAATTATTTATTGAATAACAGCAAGGAAAAATATTGGGTTGTCTCCCAACAAGCGCTTTTCTTTAAAGCCTTATAGCTAGGCATTGGTAATTTTAATGATGCTCACAAGAAAGACAAGAATTGAAGCACAAAAGGAGCATCATAAAGCATGTGACAAACACATCTAAGTCTAACATACTTCCTATGCATAGGCATCTTAAAGGCAAACAAATTATCATAGCAAGCAAAAACTAGCATATGCAAGGAAGCGGAAAGAAATAATAGCAATCTCAACATAACAAGAGGTAATTTAGTAACATGAAAATTTCTACCACCATATTTTCCTTTCTCGTAATAATTATATGTAGGATCATAAGCAAATTCAACAAAATAGCTATCACATAAAATATTTTCAACACGATCCACATGCATGCAAAGTTGACACTCTTTCAAAATATTGGGATTAACATTAACTAAAGTCATGACCTTTCCAGACCCACTTTTATCAAAAATTTCATAAGATTGATCATTCTCCAAATTTGTGGGATATAAAGTTGATACTCTTCCAAACCCACTTTCAGTAATATTGCAAACACTATTATCAATCTCATATTCATCATGGGGCTTAAATAAATTTTCAATATCATAAGAAGAATCACCCCAATCATGATCATTGCAACAAGTAGAGGACATAGCAAAACTAGCATCTCCAAGCTTAGGGTTTTGCATATTATTAGAACAATTGACATCAAGAGAGTTTATAGTAAAATCATTGCAATCATGCTTTTTATTCAAAGATCTATCATGAATCGCTTCATAAAGTAATTCATCACACTTTTCAGATTCACGAATTTCAAGCAAAACCTCATAAAGATAATCTAGTGCACAAAACTTACTAGCAACTGGTTCATCATAATTAGATCTCTTAAAAATATTAGCAAGCGGATGAGGATCCATAGTCTTAGGTTATCTATTTAGTAATAAATAAACAACTATTCCAACCATACGAGCAAACAAGAAACGGGCAAAAGAGGCAAATAGGGAGGGAGGATAGAGAGAGGGCGAATAAAACGGCCAGGGTGAAGTGGGGGAGAGGAAAACGAGAGGCAAATGGCAAATAATGTAATGCGAGAGATAGGGATTGTGATGGGTACTTGGTATGTTGACTTTTTGCGTAGACTCCCCGGCAACGACGCCAGAAATTCTTCTTGCTACCTCTTGAGCTTGCGTTGGATTTCCCCGAAGAGGAAGGAATGATGCAGCAGAGTAGCGTAAGTATTTCCCTCAGTTTTTGAGAACCAAGGTATCAATCTAGTAGGAGGCCATGCTCATGTCCCTCGTACCTGCACAAAACGATAGCAACTCGCAACCAACGCGATTAGGGGTTGTCAATCCCTTCACAGTCACTTACGAGAGTGAGATCTGATAGATATAATATTTTTTTGGTATTTTTGGTATAGATATGCAAAGTGAAAAGTAAAAGGCAAAGTAGAAAGCAAAGCAAGATTAAAGTGATGGAGATTGATATGATGTGAATAGACCCGGGGGCCATAGGTTTCACTAGTGGCTTCTCTCAAGAGCATAAGTATTCTACGGTGGGTGAACAAATTACTGTTGAGCAATTGACAGCATTGAGCATAGTTATGAGAATATCTAGGCATGATCATGTATATAGGCATCACGTCCATGACAAGTAGACCAAAACGATTTTGCATCTACTACTATTACTCCACTTATCGACCGCTATCCAGCATGCATCTAGAGTATTAAGTTAAAAACAGAGTAACGCTTTAAGCAAGATGACATGATGTAGAGAGATAAATTCAGGCAATATGAAATAAGCCCCATCTTGTTATCCTCGATGGCAACGATGCAATACGTGCCTTGCTGCCCCTTCTGTCACTAGGAAAGGACATCGCAAGATCGAACCCAAAGCTAAGCACTTCTCCCATGGCAAGAGCTACCAATCTAGTTGGCCAAACCAAACGGATAATTCGAAGAGACTTGCAAAGATAACCAATCATACATAAAAGAATTCAGAGAAGATTCAAATATTATTGATAGATAGACTTGATCATAAACCCACAATTCATCGGTCTCAACAAACACACCGCAAAAAGAAGATTACATCGAATAGATCTCCACGAGAGAGGGGAAGAACTTTGTATTGAGATCCAAAAAGAGATAAGAAGCCATCTAGCTACTAACTATGGACCCGAAGGTCTGAGGTAAACTACTCACACTTCATCGGAGGGGCTATGATGATGTAGAAGCCCTCCGTGATGACGGCCCTCTCTGGCGGAGCTCCAAAACAGGCCCCAAGATGGGATCTCGTGGATACAGAAAGTTGCGGCGGTGGAATTAGGTTTTTGGCTTCGTATCTGTTCGTTTGGGGGTACGTAGGTATATATAGGAGGAAGAAGTACATCCGTGGAGCTTCGGTGGGCCCACGAGGGTGGGGGCGCGCCTGGGGGTATAGGGCGCGCCCCCTACCTTGTGCCCACCTCGAAGCTTCCTTGGCGTAGGGTCCAAGTGTCCTGGGTCATATTCGGGAAGAAAATCACGTTCTAGAAAGGTTTATTCCGTTTGGACTCCGTTTGATATTCTGTTTCTTCGAAACACTGAAATAGGCAAAAAACAGCAATTCTGGGTTGGGCCTCTGGTTAATAGGTTAGTCCCAGATATAATATAAAAGTGGAAAATAAAGCCCAATATAGTCTAAAATAGTAGATAATATAGCATGGAGCAATAAAAAATTATAGATACGTTGGAGACGTATCAATGGCAGGCAGCACCGCGAGTCTCCTTTTCTCTCATGCAATTCGCTTGCGCGTTAAAAGGGGGGCTCCTGAGCACTGTGACTCAGGAGCTCTTACTGGCTCTCCAGCCCTCACCCCCTGGACTTGACCATGGCATCGCGACCTGGCTTACCAGCGGCGGCTAAGCTCGCTCGAGGGCCGGGACCTGAGGACGCAGAGCACTAAGGAAAGCATGGGAGGAGGGAAACTTGTATGGGTTGGCCTGGCCATGCCGCACAAGTTGGCGCGCAGCCCCAGCGCAACGTCAGGAATCGCCACGAAATTCACAAGATAAGTCTCCCCTCGGATCGGCTAAATGTTTGGGCCTTATGGATACTCACGCCTTGCCGCAATCCCGTTGCGGCGATGTCAACTCCCTTTCTTGCCTTACCATGGCTTCTTGAGCGCTAAGGGGGACCTCCTGAGCATCGCGCCTCAGGGGCTCTTACTGGACCTCGGGACGCACACCTCCTGGCCTTGACCACGGCACGCGACCTGGCATAACCAGCGACGGCTGTAGCCTGCCTGGGGACCGGGACTTGTCAGCATAGAGCAACAAGCTATTGTGAGGAAAGAAAGGGGGACCGAGCCTTAACGGGACATGCGTTCACCGAATTTTCATAACAGGGAAGATAAGAACAAAAGACGTTACATACCCATACATGCCCCCATGGGTAATTCATGATTCTTTGCAGGAAACAAAAGCTGATACTAAGGGGAATCCTATCTACATCCTTCCATGGTGGACACCATCATCAACAGTGGGCCACGGGAGGCCGGCGCCAACCCCATCCAGATCAGCGGCGGCGACGGCCGGACGCCGCAGCTCTGCTCCGAGCGCGGTGAGAGCTTGGAGGCGCGTCGCTGTCATCGCTCGTCTCCGGAGTCTCATAGAGCCCAGGAGAGCTGCCGGACTCCCAAGGGCTGCTGCTGCTGGAGTGGCCGCGAGCGGGACGCGCATCAGCCTCACGCTCCTCTCCGGAGCAGCACTCCAGGCGGCGGCCCTCAGCATCGAAGACCTTGAAGAAGAGCGTGGAGACGCTGTCGTACTCAAAGTGGATTGCGAGGGCGCCCCTCGCACGATAGACCCGCGCGATCTCGCCCCAGCCTCGAGTCATGAAGATCTTGCCGGTGGGGACCGCTTCGATCTCCGCTCCGGTCGCCGGAGCGTTGCAGTCAGCATGCTGCAGCCAGAGCTCGAGAGGCCCCCTCGGCGGCATCATGTCGGAGAAGAACCGCGGGAAGCGGATCCAGGAGCTTAGAGGCATCGGCGCCCACAGCACCAACTCGCGCGAGGAGTCCACAGCGTGAACCCCAGGGGTGACGGCTCGCGACGCCGTGGCGCGGCAACCCCGGATGCGGCGTGGGTGGCACTGCTTGTCACTTTGTCCTCCCGAGCTCTTGTCTCGGGCGTACAAGGGCAGCGGGTACCCCGGAGGAGGCAGCTCGCACCAAGGCCTCAACACCACCTGCATCGCTGCTTCATCACGGCGATGGTTCGACCTTTTCTTCGGCGGAAGAGGCCCCTGATCATCACGGGGAGCCTTACCTTTCTCTTTAGTAGAAAACTTTCTGATGGGCGCCATTGTTGTCAGCAGTGGAGCAAGGAGGAAGGAGCAAGCAAGCAAGGAAGAGATGGGCAACGGGGGCTCCGCCCCCTCCCCATTTATAGCAAGAGAAGGCCAACCGGCGTCTCCCATGATCGCAGGTAATGAAGGTTTTCCTTGCATGTCGCAGGGACTTGTCAAGTCGTGTAGTTGCCGAGGCGGCATGGGGAAGCGGAGACGCCCATGTCCAATCAACCGCCACGCGTCAACCAAGGCCGTAGGCTTTGGGGGCCCGCGGCACTCCGTGCTTGGCCCTTGGATTCGCCGCGAAGCCAAGCCCGAGCGCACCTTGGGCCCGGGGGCTACTGTTGGCGTTCTGGGAACGGGTGTCCCCAGACTTGCCTGCCTGCGGCCCACGGCGTGGCTAAGCCAGCAGGCCATACTGCCCATCTTCATCACCAAGGCATCCAAGACCCTCGCGAGGCAGACGACGCAAGGCCTCCTCTGGAGTAGCCTAGCCAAGCAGGCTCACAAGGAGCAGAGATATCAAGGCGGGGCAAACCTCATGAGGCCCTCGTGACATGAGCCATGACGCACGACACTAGGTGGGCGCCAGCGTGCACAACACCCTTATTTCCTCTTTGGTGCAAAGGAGGCCAGCGCAGATGAAGAGTACCAAGGCATCAGGCAAAGGTTGCTATATTGGTGCAACAAGACCAAGACTAGGAGGATGGAAAGATGGAGGACATCATGGAGCCCAAGATGGTGTCACCACCAGAGCTTTTCGCAGGCGAAGACCACTTTTGTCAGGATAGCTTGTACTAGTTGTCCCCCTTCAAACTGGCCCGCCATTGTTGGCTCCCTTCTCGCTTGATATTTGGGAAGAGGACCAGGGCCTATATAAAGTAGAGCTAGCCACCACAGTAGGGGGCAACTAGAACAGAGCCTCAGGCATCTCATCTTAGCTTGATCCAACCCGATCGAGAGCCTACTCATAAGAACATCTCAACCTCAGGAGGCTATTCTTCCCTTGTACTGTTCATCGTCAGCCCTAGAGGCAATCCACCACCACCACACTGGAGTAGGGTATTACACCACAACGGTGGCCCGAACCAGTATAAACCTCGTGTCTTTCTGTGTTGCGATTTCGTCGAGTTCGTCCGCAAGATCTTAGCGAGCTAGGGCGCAGATCGGTAGGAAGGAAAGATTTCGCGCGCACCCCAGTGTTCGAACCTTAAGGGTTTGCCGGAACCCCAGATCCGACAGTATCTAGCGGAGTAAAAACACAGTCTTTAAATAAAATAGTGCTACCTCTTGGTGGAGATAGCACCCCGGTTGTACATGCACGAGAACCAGCCCTACCACACATAACCCAGACTCTCATAGATTTTACCCCTACTGCGATGGACAGAGAACCAGCTTCACCCAATCTAACCCCAACCCCAGCAGATAGTTACCCAGTTCCTGTTGACACAACACCATCTCCACCACAGAGCTCCCAAACAAGAGCAGTTAGTAAGGTAGCTCCAGTGCCCAAAGCGCCAGTACTACCACGGCGAACCCCAACTCCACCAGTTAGTACACCTATTCCTGTGGAGGAAGCACAACCAGCCATTCATAGTTTAGCATCTATCGCATTTGATGTTGTTCAATCCTATGTGCGTATCTTCCCATCATGGAAATATTATACTAAAAATGAAGGAAAATGCCAGTTGCAGGTGTTTGTCTAGGAGTTATGTGTAAGTAATATTATTCATGGCAATTACTTTTCTTTGTCCCATACATTCTACCTCCATGATGGTTATAATGCAGCAAATTTTCCCATTTTTCTCTATAGAGAAGGACCGATTTGGAAACTCAGGATGAGGTAACCTGTGCTAATACCTCTGCTATCTTCAAGAATGCTTGGTGGTAGTATCAGAATTACCTGAAGAAAATGTACTTCACTGGCAAAGAAACTCATCAAATTCCCTTGCGTTCTCCTGAGACACATTTACTGGACGATGACTGGGAACGCCTTGTTCTTTACTGGTCCCGAACCAAGAATGTGGTAAGGTCTATGAGCTCATTTTATTTTAAGTACTATATGCTTGCACCTTATTGTACTCTGTTCATGTAGAACAAGTGCATACTGCTTTACTCTTGTATCACTGTATTTACTCATACAAACCTCTTTTTAAATTGAACTATCCAATGGAAACTCCAATGGCACAACAGGTATGTTTACGCATGTTTCTTTAACAAGTTTGCTCTTATAGATAGCTCTATTGATTTCAATTTTAATTGTGTATACAGTTGACTTCTCATATCATGCACATTACTTGCATCATAACAGGGCCAATAGTGTTGTTGTACATGTAGACCCGTGGTACCCATCTGAAATCTTGTTGTGCCGTTTAGTTTCCCATGCTTTGTATTCTTCCTGTGTTGTTTTCTCTTGAACTGATATGATTTGAACCGTGTCTCTATTTTGATTTGGCAAGACAATGCAATGACCATAGGACATAGATATATGTTTGTTTGATGCTTTTATAATGTACTACTTGGGAATAGAAGACTTGGTAGTTTAATCTTGTCCACCTTACTAATGGACTGGTTCACCGAAATGAGTTTCATATACTAGTACATGCTAAACCTGTTATGTGTCTGCTTGTTTCTTCTTTTAGAATGCTAACAGAATATTGGGGAAGAGTGCCTTATTAAGCAATGATAAAGGAAGTAATGCAGATAAGGTTCAGGATTGTGAGACATCCTTGTTGGTCTCCAACAAAGCTGATAAAACAGCTATGTAAAACTATCTTGAAGACAATGAGGCAACCCCAAAGTCATGTCTTGGTTTACTATTCGAGTTACTGTCCACTACCGCTTGCACAAGCTATTCAAACTCACTGTCTGAATCAGTTCGGTTTCTTGAGTCTCAACTACAAGCTGAAAGACATTGATCAGCTGTGCTGCGACAAGAAGCGGAAGGACTGCGGAAGTCCCTGGAGCATTTAGATGCATACTTTCTGGTGCAACGGCAAGCTTGGAGGATTTTAGCGCCAAACAGGACAAAGCTAATCAGCTTGCTAAGCTTATTGCCAGCATGGTGGATACCCAGGATAACGTTTCTTGAGCTCTTCTGAAGTTGTTTCAGTTATGGACTTGTTTTGCTGCTGCGTTTATTTGCACTGGTGGCCAATTTTGACGGCCAGTGTATGTAATATGCTGCTTTGTTCCCTATATTTGCACTAGTGGCGAACTTTGATGCCCAGTGGATGTAATATGTGTAATAGCTGTAATAGGCTAGCGTTAGTTGCTTGCTTATTTATTTCCTTATTTTCTTATTTAGTTGGTTGCTTGTAGTCACTGCAGTTCTTTTTCCGCATTTTTTAGTGGCCACAATAACCTAGTTTTGGTAACTAGGCCATAATAATCATGGCAACACACATATTGTTGTAACCATGGGCCTCCTACGGGCCGTAGGATCCATGGGCCTTCTACGGGCCGTAGGATCCATGGGCCTTTTACGGGCCATAGGATCCATGGACTTTCTACGGGCCGTATGATCCATGGGCCTTCTACGGGACGTAGGATCCATTGGTCTTCTACGAGCCGTAGGATCCATGGGCCTTCTACGGGGCGTATAATCATTTCGCCAAACATGGGCCGTACTATTCGTGGACCATAACGGGCCATTAATAGGCCGTATTTGATAATGCTATGAAAACAACCCAACGGGTTAACGGGCCACAAACGGGCCGAATGTAACCAGGAGCTGTATTTGGCCCACAAACAGAACAGACCAGTAACGGACCACATCTAACCGAATCTAGAAATGAGCCCAAGAATAAATGGGCCCTTAGAAGGCCAAAAGTTAACACGGGCTGGAAACGGCCGACGGAATAATGGGCTGTTAATGGGTATAAAGCGATACACTGTCCATTATGGGTCAGTCTCATGTCGGGCCTTTAATGGGCCGAGAGTTACAAAGGGCCTCATATGGGTCGAAAGACATCATGTTCCATACATAGGCCAGAAGTTACAATGGGCTGGAATCATATTGGACGGCCCAGATGAAGCTACTGGGCTTAATTCCAATAGGTCGTAACGGGCCGGTAGTAAGCGGGCTGTAAATGGGCTATATACGAATAGGCCATTAATAGGCTTTCCGTGGGCCGACCCGTTACCTTTTGACCAAGTCAAACGGGCTAGCCTTTTCACCGAAATGGGCCTCTGTTGGGCCATGCCACGTGTCGACGTATCATAGATTCATAGGCGCCTCCTGTCCAATGAGTGGATGACATTTGTCCGAACATTGAGCCGACACGTGTTTCCTCTGGCCAATGAGAATTTTACAGGTGGAAAATTCCCATTGGTCCGGGCTGTTAATAGGTTATCGGATCCAAAGCCGGACCCGATAGCTTAAAGGCATTTCGTTATATTGGATGCCACATGTCGGTCACCCTTGACGAAAGCACTTCTATGACGCGCGATTTATCATCATGGAAGTGGACACTTCCGTGATGATAATTTTGGTGATGTCATGGAACACTTCTACGACAGCACACGTATGACTATCTTGATTCTGTCATAAATTTTTCATGGATGTACATGCATGACAGAAACCATGACCTACCGTGACAAACACGTATCATCACGGAAGTGCCTTTTTTGTAGTGTTGCTTGAGTTCATCCCGCAACATCATGTCATCTTGCTTAATGCGTTACTCTATTCTTATGAACTTAATAATCTAGATGTAGGCAGGAGTCGTTCGATGTGTGGAGTAATAGTAGTAGATGCAGAATCGTTTCGGTCTACTTGACACGGACGTGATGCCTATATTCATGATCATTGCCTTAGATATCGTCATAACATTGCACTTTTCTATCAATTGCTTGACAGTAATTTGTTCACTCACCGTAATAACTTCTATCTTGAGAGAAGGCTCTAGTGAAACCTATGGCCCGGGGTCTATTTTACATCATATTAGTTTCCCGTCAACTTGCCAATTTCTGTCACCATTCCCTTACTTTGCAATCTTTTACTTTCCGTTCCATAAAACAAAAATACCAAAAATATTACTTTACCATTTATCCATCTCTATCAGATATCACTTTGCGAATAACCATGAAGGGATTGACAACCCCTTTGTCACGTTGGTTGCAAGTTGGTGTTTGTTTGTGTAGGTATTCGGTGGCTTGTTGCGTAGTCTCCTACTGGATTGATACCTTGGTTCTCAAAACTGAGGGAAATACTTACGCTCCTTTGCTGCATCACCCTTTTCGATTCAAGCGAAAAACCAAAGCAAGCTCAAGAGGTAGCAACGGCGGAGCAGCCGGACATCGTGGCGTAGTTTGGGGTGGCGCCGGAGTGCGCTGACGGCAGGGCGCGTCGACCTCCCCGCTCGGGAGCGAACAGAGAAGGCGAGGAGAGAGAGATGTGTGGTCCAGGGGGGTCAGGCTCGATCTAGGGTTCATCAAGGGAGAGAGGTGGGCGTCGAGGCCACCTTATAGCCCCGGGGGAGACGACTGATGACCCACAAGTATAGGGGATCTATCGTAGTCCTTTCGATAAGTAAGAGTGTCGAACCCAATGAGGAGCAGAAGGAAATGATAAGCGGTTTCCAGCAAGGTATTCTCTGCAAGTACTGAAATAAGTGGTAACAGATAGTTTTGTGATAAGATAATTTGTAATGAGCAACAAGTGACAAAAGTAAATAAGGTGCAGCAAGGTGGCCCAATCCTTTTTGTAGCAAAGGACAAGCCTGGACAAACTCTTATATGATGTAAAGCACTCCCGAGGACACATGGGAATATCGTCAAGCTAGTTTTCATCACGTTCATATGATTCACGTTCGGTACTTTGATAATTTGGTATGTGGGTGGACCGGTGCTTGGGTGCTGCCCTTACTTGGACAAGCATCCCACTTATGATTAACCTCTATTGCAAGCATCCGCAAATACAACAAAAGTATTAAGGTAAACCTAACCATAGCATGAAACATATGGATCCAAATCAGCCCCTTACGAAGCAACACATAAACTAGGGTTTAAGCTTCTGTCACTCTAGCAACCCATCATCTACTTATTACTTCCCAATGCCTTCCTCTAGGCCCAAACAATGGTGAAGTGTCATGTAGTCGACATTCACATAACACCACTAGAGGAGAGACAACATACATCTCATCAAAATATCGAACGAATACCAAATTCACATGACTACTAATAGCAAGACTTCTCCCATGTCCTCAGGAACAAAAGTAACTACTCACAAAGCACAAACATGTTCATAATCAGAGGGGTATTAATGTGCATATAGGAATTGAACATATGATCTTCCACCAATTAAAACAACTAGCATCAACTGCAAGGAGTAATTAACACTACTAGCAACCTACTAGCACCAATCCCGGACTTAGAGATAAGAATTGGATACAAGAGATAAACTAGGGTTTTGAGATGAGATGGTGCTGATGAAGATGTTGATGGAGATTGCCCTCTCCCGATGAGAGGAGCGTTGGTGATGACGATGGCGATGATTTCCCCCTCCGGGAGGAAAGTTTTCCCGGCAGAACAGCCCCGCCAGAACCCTAGATTGGTTCCGCCAAGGTTCCGCCTCGTGGCAGCGGAGTTTCGTCCGAGAAGATGGCTTGTGATTTTTTTCCGATCGAAAGAGTCCATATAGCAGAAGATGGTCACCGGGGGGCCACCAGGGGGCCCACGAGGTAGGGGGCGCACCCAGGAGGGTAGGGCGCGCCCCCCACCCTCGTGGGCAGGGTGTGCCCCCCTGGTGAAGTTCTTGCGCTCAATGTTTTTTATATATTTGGAAAACATCATCCGTGAAGTTTCAGGACTTTTGGATCTGTGCAGAATAGGTCTATAATATTTGCTCTTTTTCCAGCCAGAATCCTAGCTGCCGGCATTCTCCCTCTTTATGTAAACCTTGTAAAATAAGAGAGAATAGGCATAAGTATTGTGACTTAATGTGTAATAACAGCCCATAATGCAATAAATATTGATATAAAAGCACGATGCAAAATGGACGTATCAATGACAGATGGTCGGCACGTGTGCGTCGCTGGCAATGGCGCCGGTGGATGAGCGCCACGCCCACCCCTGCTTCTATAGCTGGAGATGGGGGCAAGTGGGGTGTGGGTTGGGCCGATAGTGCTCTGTGGCCACTAGGGCCCAGATGCACAGTAATGAGGCAGGGCATTTTCTATTTTCCTTTTATATACTTAAGTTAGCTATTGTTTTGTATTAATTTGAGTGACAAAATGAATTTATTCAATCATGAAATCTGGCACACAATTCCAGAACATTGTGGTGTTGCATAAAAAGTTTTAGAGCCAATGGAATTGTTCAAGTATTTTTAGAAATCGAATAGGTTAATTAATATGTTGATGGACCACTTTATATTTTCCCAGGGATTAAATGGCGAGTCAAATGATGTTGGTTTCTACATGATAATTAGGTAGTGAATATTTGCACATGCAATTTGAATTTGAGTTTGATTTGGAACAAAATGATGATTAGCAAAATAATCATGATGACTTGGCAGTCATAAGCAGGATTTTACTGTAGCTTAATTATCCGGGCGTCACACAATCCCTCTCGGGTAAAAAGATAGATAAATTTGTAGTGATTGGATAAATAGATCTCGCGAAAACGCGAAATAAAATAAATAACAAAAAAGTGCAGCAAGATATTTTTGGGTTTTTGGATTAACAGATCTGAAAATAAAAGCAAATAAAAATAGATCTCGAAGGCAAATATGATAAATAAGAGACTTGGGGGCCGTAGATTTCACTAGTGGCTTCTCTCGAGAAAAGTAGTATATGGTGGGTAAACAAATCACTGTTGGGCAATGGATGAACTTCAAATAATTATGACGATATCCAGGCAATGATCATTATATAGGCATCACGTCCAAGATTAGTGGACCGACTCCTGCCTGCATCTACTACTATTATTCCACACATCGACCGCTATCCAGCATGCATCTAGTGTATTAAGTTCATGGAAAACAGAGTAATGCAATAAGAACGATGACATGATGTAGACAAGATCTATTCATGTAGGAATAGTCCCTATCTTGTTATCCTTAATAGCAACGACACATACGTGTCATGTCCCCTTCTGTCACTGGGATTGAGCACCATAAGATCGAACCCATCACAAAGAACCTCTTCCCATGGCAAGAAAAATCGATCTAGTCAGCCTAACTAAACCAAAGATTCAAAGAAGAAATACGAGGCTATAAGCAATCATGCATATAAGAGATCAAAACTCAAATAACTTTCATGGATAAAATAGACCTGATCATAAACTCAAAGTTCATCGGATCCCAACAAACACACCGCAAAAAGTGTTACATCAAATAGATCTCCAAGAGACCATTGTATTGAGAATCAAAAGAGAGAGAGGAAGTCATCTAGCTACTGCCTATGGACCCATAGGTCTACAATGAACTACTCACGCATCATCGGAGAGACACCAATCAGGATGATGAACCCCTCCGTGATGGTGTCTAGATTGGATCTGTGGTTTCTGGAACTTGCGGCGGCTGGAATTGTGTTTCGTCGACTCCCCTAGGTTTTTTGGATTTTCGGGGTACTAATAGAGCAAAGAGGCGGTGCGGGAGGCGGCCGAGGTGGGTACAACTAACCAGGGCACGCCCAGGTGGGTTGTGCTCCCCTCGGAGCCCCCCTTTGGTACTTCCTTGGTCCATCATGTGTCTTCTAGTCCAAAAAAGATCTCCAAAAAGTTTCGCTGCATTTGGACTCCGTTTGGTATTGACTTTCTATGAAGTAAAAAACAAGCAAAAAAACAGCAACTGGCACTAGGCACTATGTCAATAGGTTAGTCCCAAAAAATGATATAAAATTGCTATAAAATGATTGTAAAACATCCAAGAATGATAATATAACAGCATGGAACAATCAAAAATTATAGATACGTTGGAGACGTATCAGCATCCCCAAGCTTAATTAATGCTCCTCCTCGAGTAGGTAAATGATAAAAACAGGGGAGGTGTTTGGCTAGAGAAATGGTAACGTAAACGTAAACGTAATTAGATCACGGTGTTTTAGGCGGTGTAATAAATTATTTCCAAGTTTGTTTGGTTCACTCATCGTAAAGGAATTGATCCCGCTTGCCGACCATGATCCTCTCCATCAGCGACCTGCTCTTGCTAGGCCCCGGCCGTCTAAGATCTCAAGCGCCGCCGTCCATCCCCAAAATCAGCACTGCCGGTCGTTCAGATCTTAAGCGTTGTCGGCCCTTCGGATCATGCGCGCGGCGGCCGTCCTCTGATATCAAGCACCGCCAGCAGGCCCCGGTCTCGCGCGCCGTCGGCCATCGCCGGTCTCGTGTGCCGCCGGCGGCCATAGCCGGTCTCGCACGCTGCCGGCCGCCGCTGGTCTCGCCCCCGTCTTTGCCTCTGTTCTAGACCAAGAGAATAAAGGCTGCCACAAAATCGGGAGGTACCCGATACCGGAGGGGTGTGGGCGGAATCAGATTTGAACAACAGTGTAATCTGATTACACGGGACCTCATTACGCTTAACTCGAACCAAACAGAAAATAACGTTTTCAGTTCCCGATGTTATCAGGTTACGTTACCAAACGATCGAACCAAACACCTCCAGGATTTTTGATGTGGAATGCTGCCTAACATGTTCATCACATATTCTTTTGTTTTGTAGCATGGACGTTTGGACTTTGATATGATTCAAAGAAATAGTCTAGTTTTGGCATGAAGATTACAATACTCAAGCATATTGATGACCCACAAGTATAGGGGATCTATCGTAGTCCTTTCGACAAGTAAGAGTGTCGAACCCAACGAGGAGCAGAAGGAAATGGTAAGCGGTTTCCAGCAAGGTATTCTCTGCAAGTACTGAAATAAGTGGTAACAGATAATTTTGTGATAAGATAATTTGTAACGAGCAACAAGTAACAAAAGTAAATAAGGTGCAGCAAGGTGGCCCAATCCTTTTTGTAGCAAAGGACAAGCCTGGACAAACTCTTATATGATGTAAAGCGCTCTCGAGGACACATGGGAATATCGTCAAGCTAGTTTTCATCACGTTCATATGATTCGTGTTCGGTACTTTGATAATTTGGTATGTGGGTGGACCGGTGCTTGGGTACTGTCCTTACTTGGACAAGCATCCCACTTATGATTAACCTCTATTGCAAGCATCCGCAACTACAACAAAAGTATTAAGGTAAACCTAACCATAGCATGAAACATATGGATCCAAATCAGCCCCTTACGAAGCAACGCATAAACTAGGGTTTAAGCTTCTGTCACTCTAGCAACCCATCATCTACTTATTACTTCTCAATGCCTTCCTCTAGGCCCAAATAATGGTGAAGTGTCATGTATTCAACGTTCACATAACACCACTAGAGGAGAGACAACATACATCTTATCAAAATATCGAACGAATACCAAATTCACATGACTACTAATAGCGAGACTTCTCCCATGTCCTTAGGAACAAAAGTAACTACTCACAAAGCATAAACATGTTCATAATCAGAGGGGTATTAATATGCATATAGGATCTGAACATATGATCTTCCACCAATTAAACCAACTAGCATCAACTACAAGGAGTAATTAACACTACTAGCAACCTACTAGCACCAATCCCGGACTTGGAGACAAGAATTGGATACAAGAGATGAACTAGGGTTTTGAGATGAGATGGTGCTAATGAAGATGTTGATGGAGATTGCCCTCTCCTGATGAGAGGAGCGTTGGTGATGACGATGGCGATGATTTCCCCCTCCAGGAGGGAAGTTTTCCCGGCAGAACAGCTCTGCCAGAGCCCTAGATTTGTTCCGCCAAGGTTCCGCCTCATGGCGGCGGAGTTTTGTCCGAGAAGATGGCTTATGATTTTTTCCCATCAAAAGACTCCATATAGCAGAAGATGGCCACCGGAGGGCCACCAGGGGGCCCACGAGGTAGAGGGGCGCGCCCCCACCCTCGTGGACAGGGTGTGGCCCCCCTGGTGAAGTTCTTGCTCTCAGTATTTTTTATATATTTGGAAAACATCTTCCGTGAAGTTTTAGGACTTTTGGAGTTGTGCTGAATAGGTCTCTAATATTTGCTCCTTTTCCAGCCCAGAATCCCAGTTGCCGGCATTCTCCCTCTTTATGAAAACCTTTTAAAATAAGAGAGAATAGGCATAAGTATTGTGACATAATGTGTAATAACAGCCCATAATGCAATAAATATCGATATAAAAGCATGATGCAAAATGGACGTATCAACTCCCCCAAGCTTAGACCTCGCTTGTCCTCAAGCGAAAAGCCGAAATCGAAAAATATGTCCACATGTTTAGAGATAGAGGTGTCGATAAAAATAAAATACGGACATGAGGGCATTATGATCATTCTTAGAACAGTAACTTATATAATTCTTCGTCATATAATATCTAATGCTAGAGTAATAATTCAATCACAATATCAAGTATGAATCGTAAACTTCATTGAAAACTAACAAACTACAATCTCAGTCATTGAAGCAATTGCAATTTATCATAACATAGGAAAGAGTCAATGTATAAGACCTTTTCAGCAAGTTCACATACTCAACTATCATATAATCTTTCACAATTGCTGACACTCACACAATACTTATGGGTATGGAGTTTTAATTGGACACAGAGAAAGATAGGGGCTTATAGTTTTGCCTCCCAACGTTTTACCTCAAGGGTAATGTCAACAGTAATAGTTCATGAAAACTCACATCCAATTAGCCATATATACCAGGATCTTTCCAACATATTGTGCTTTCCAAAGGATAAAATGTAAAAAGGAAGGGTGAAGATCACCATGACTCTTATGCAATGTAGGAGATAAAAGTAAAAGATAGGCCCTTCGCAGAGGGAAGCAGAGGTTGTCATGTGCTTTTATGGTTGGATGCACAAAATCTTAATGCGAACGAACATCACTTTATATTGCCACTTGTGATATGGACCTTTATTATGCAGTCTGTCGCTTTTATTACTTCCATATCACACGATCGTATAAAGATTATTTCCTCCACACCAATCAATAATACATATTTACAGAGCAACTTTTATTGCTTGCACTAATGACAACTTAATTGATGGATCTTACTCAATCCATAGGTAGATATGGTGGACTCTTATGGCAAGACTGGTTTAAGGGTATTTGGAAGCACAAGTAGTATGTCTACTTGGTGCAATGAATTTGGCTAGCATGAGGGGGAAAGGCAAGCTCATCATGTTGGAAGATCCAAGACAATATAATTTATCTCATATGTAAGAAAACATAACCCATTACGTTGTCTTCCTTGTCCAATGTCAACTCTTTAGCATGTCATATTTTAATGAGTGCTCACAATCATAAAAGATGTCCAAGATAGTATATTTATATGTGAAGACCTCTCTTTCTTTATTACTTCCTATTAATTGCAACGATGACCAAAACTGTGTTTGTCAATCCTCAAGAACTTTTATTCATCATACTCTTTCTATGTGAGCTCATTACTCTCCATAAGACTCACATGATCTCTTTGTTTCCTTTTATTTCTTTCTCTTTTCTTTTATTCACTTAGGATCATGGCAAAATAATCAAGCCCTTGACTCAACACTAATCTTTATTATATAGCTTACGGAGTCGATTACATAGAAGGATAATAAAGCAAAACTCACAGCTAGATCATACTAAGAACCTTTATTCTACTAGATCAAGATATTACCAAAAGGATCGAACTAAGAAAAATGGTAAAGATAAAGTGATGGTGATACGATACCGGGGCACTCCCCCAAGCTTGGCAGTTGCCAAGTGGAGTGCCCATACCAGATACTCAATTCTTCTTTGTTGGTGGAGACGGTGGTGATTTTGTTGATGGCGTAGGCTTGTCGTCCTTCTTCCAAGGCATAGGCTCACCATCATAGAAGGATGATCGAGTCTCCGGGATCCTCAAATCTACAGCCAAACTCATCCTTTTGAATCTATATTCATACTCACAGTTTTGGTTTTGCAAGTCATAGATTTGAGCTTGAAGGTGCTTGATTTTCTCGTGAAGCTTGAAGATGGTCTCCACGATGTTGTCAGCATCCAGCTTGTGTTTGTTGGTGAACTCTACGATCATCATGTGGTTGGAGTTGAGTCCACGCTCCACCATCCCCTGACACTTGAAAACTTGTTGCTCCATTGCTTCGAGCCTCGTCTCCACGCTTCTGGTCCCCTTCGGTCCCTCAACATCACAGATGTGCAGCAACCCATCACGCATCTCAATGGTTTGAGGGTGTCGCTGCACCTCCGCGAGGTAAGGGTTGATGACCTTCTCGAAGAACTTGTCCTTGGGGGCACTTGGAGACGTCATGATAAACTAGATCTGTCAGAAAAACAGCTCGAAACAAAGACAGGAGATTTTTGCGTGATACGGGAGTCAAAGCCCCCGGGATATTATATAATGAATTTTTACCGACCAAAATACGTGGCGTGTATGAAAACAGAGTCCGGAGAGCACACGAGGTGCCCATGAGGTAGGGGGTGCGCCCAGTAGGGTAGGGCGCGCCCTCCACCCTCGTGGAGCCCTCGTGTCCTTCCCGGACTGCTGCTTATTTTTCTATTTTGTTAAATATTCCAAAACGGAGAAATATTGCCTTAAAAACTGTTTTGGAGTCGGTTTACTTACCGTACCACATACCTATTCCTTTTCGGAGTCTGAAACGTTCCGGAAAGTGTCCCTTATGTATTCCTCCGGGGTTACGGTTTCAATAACATTGGTTTCAACATTTATGGGATTACCTGAGATATAATATTTGATTCTTTGACCGTTCACCACCTTCGGATTTGTGCCTTCGAAGTTGTTGATTTTTATGGCACCGGAACGGTAGACCTCCTCGATAACGTAAGGACCTTCCCATTTAGAGAGAAGTTTTCCTGCAAAAAGATCTTAAACGAGAGTTGTATAGCAATACATAATCACCTACATTAAACTCAAGCTTTTGTATCCTTTTGTCATGCCATCTTTTAACTTTTTCTTTAAACAACTTGGCATTTTCGTAGGCTTGGGTTCTCCATTCATCAAGTGAGCTAATATCAAATAACCTCTTCTCACCGGCAAGTTTAAATCATAATTAAGTTCTTTAATAGCCCAATAAGCCTTGTGTTCTAGTTCGAGAGGTAAGTGACATGCTTTTCCATAGACCATTTTATATGGAGACATACTGATAGGATTTTTATATGCAGTTCTATAGGCCCATAATGCATCATCAAGTTTGTTGGACCAATTCTTTCTAGACCAATTAACAGTCTTTTGCAAAATTAATTTGAGTTCTCTATTACTCAATTCTACTTGACCACTAGACTGAGGGTGATAAGGAGATGCAATTCTATGATTAACATCATATTTAGCAAGCATTTTACCGAAAGCACCATGAATAAAATGTGAACCACCATCAGTCATTAAATATCTAGGGACTCCAAATCTTGGAAAAATAATTTCTTTAAGCATTTTAATAGAAGTGTTATGATCAGCACTACTGGTTGGAATAGCTTCTACCCACTTAGTACCGTAATCAACAACAACTAAAATATGTGTATAACCATTAGAGGAAGGAAAATGTCCCATATAGTCAAAGCCCCAAACATCAAATGGTTCAATAACAAGTGAACAATTCATAGGCATTTCTTGACGTCTACTAATATTACCAATTCTTTGACATTCATCGCAAGATAAGACAAACTTACCGGCATCCTTGAAGAGAGCAGGCCAATAAAAACCAGATTGCAGTACCTTATGTGCATTTCTATCTCCAGCATGGTGTCCTCCATGATCTTTGGAGTGACACTTGCATAGGCTTCTCCTGTTCATGCTCAGGTACACAACGTCTAATAACACCATCTACTCCTTCTTTATAAAGATGTGGGTCATCCCAAAAGTAATGCCTCAAATCATAGAAGAACCTTTTCTTTTGCTTTGATGTCCTTGGGACATGGCATCTTTTCAATAGCATCAACCTTGGCTTTATCAACTTCAATACCTCTTTCAGAAACTTTATGCCCCAAGACAATACCTTCATTAACCATAAAGTGGGACTTTTCCCAATTCAACACAAGATTACTTTCTTCACATCTTTGCAAAACTCGATCAAGGTTGCTCAAGCAATCATCAAAAGAAGATCCATAGACGGAAAAGTCATCCATGAAAACCTCACAAATCTTTTCACAAAAGCCAGAGAATATAGCCATCATGCATCTTTGAAAGGTAGCAGGTGCATTACATAAACCAAAAGGCATACGTCTATAAGCAGAAGTACCAAAAGGGCATGTAAAAGTAGTCTTCGATTGATCTTTGGCTGACACGGGTATTTGAGAGAAACCAGAATAACCATCTAGAAAGCAAAAATGTGTATGTTTGGACAATCTTTCTAGCATTTGATCGATAAAAGGTAAGGGGTAATGATCCTTTTTAGTAGCCTTATTTAATTTGCGGAAATCAATTACCATCCTATAACTTGTAATAATTCTTTGAGGAATCAATTCACCTTTATCATTAGGAACAACAGTAATACCTCCCTTCTTAGGGACACAATGGACAGGGCTTACCCATTGACTATCAGCAATGGGATAAATTATACCTGCCTCAAGGAGCTTTAGTATATCCTTTCTTACCACTTCTTTCATTTTAGGATTCAGCCGGCGTTGATGATCACGAACTGGTTTAGCATCTTCTTCCAAATTAATTTTATGTTGACATAGAGTGGGACTAATGCCCTTAAGATCATCAAGAGTATACCCAATAGCAGCATGGTGCTTCTTCAGAGTTTTCAATAATCTCTCTTCTTCATGTTCTGAAAGGTTAGCACTAATAATAACATGATATATCTTTTTCTCATCAAGATAAGCATATTTAAGAGTATCAGGTGACGGTTTAAGCTCAAACACGGGATCACCCTTGGGTGGAGGAGGATCCCCTAGGATTTCAACAGGTAAATTGTTTTTCCAAATAGGTTCCTGTTTAAAGAATACTTCATCTAATTGCCTTCTTTCATTCATAAACATGTCATTTTCATGGTCTAGCAAATATTGTTCTAAAGGATCACTAGGAGGTACTGCAATAGAAGCAAGACCAATAATTTCATCCTTACTAGGTAATTCTTCTTCACGGTGTTGTCTACTAAATTTAGAAAAATTAAATTCATGAGTCATATCATCTAAACCGATAGTAACAACATCTCTTTTGCAATCTATGGTAGCATTAACAGTATTTAAGAAGGGTCTACCAAATATAATGGGCAAAAGCTATCTTGTGGGGAACCAAGAACAAGAAAATCAGCAGGATATTTAGTTTTCCCACACAAGACTTGAACATCTCTAACAATTCCCATTGGTGAAATAGTATCTCTATTGGCAAGTTTAATTGTCACATCAATATCTTCCATCTCAGTAGGTGCAATATCATGCATAACTTCTTTGTATAAGGAATAAGGTATTGCACTAGCACTAGCACCCATATCACATAAGCCATGATAACAATGATCTCCTATTTTAACAGAAATAACAGGCATGCCTACCACAGGTCTAGCTTTATCTTTATCACGGGGTTTATCAATTCTAGCAGTTTCATCACAGAAATAAATAACATGCCCATCAATATTATCTGACAAGAGATCTTTAACAATAGCAATATTAGGTTCAACTTTAACTTGCTCAGGAGGTGTATATGTTTTAATATTGCTTTTACGAACCATAGTTGAAGCTTTAGCATGATCCTTTATCCTAATAGGGAAAGGTGGTTTCTCAACATAAGAAGTAGGAACAATAGGATCACTATAAGTGATAGTCTTTTCTTCAACTTTAATAGGTGCATCTACTTTTACTTCTATGGTAGGATGATATTTGGACCACTTCTCCTTGGGGAGATCAACATAGGCAGCAAAACATTCACAGAAAGAAGCTACTATCTTGGAGTCAAGTCCATATTTAGTGCTAAATTTACGAAAAACATCAGTATCCCTAAAAGATTTAACACTATCATACTTAGGTGTCATACCTGACTCCTTACCATTGTCGAGGTCCCAATCTTCAGATTTGCGTTTAATTATTCCCAATAAATCCCATTTGAATTCAATAGTCTTCATCATAAAAGAGCCAGCACAAGAAGTATCAAGCATGGTGCGATTGTTACCAGAAAGCCGAGCATAAAAATTTTGAATAATCATTTCTCTTGAGAGCTCATGATTGGGGCATGAATATAACATTGATTTAAGCCTCCCCCAAGTTTGAGCAATGCTTTCTCCTTCGCGAGGCCAAAATTATATATATAATTGCGATCACGATGAACAAGGTGCATAGGATAAAACTTCTGATGAAATTCCAATTTCAACCGTTTGTAATTCCAAGACCTCATATCATCACATAGCCTATACCATGTCGATGCATCTCCCCTCAAATATAAAGGGAAGACCTTATTCTTAACAACATCTCCGGGTACACCTGCAAGCTTAAATAATCCACAAACTTCATCCACATATATCAGATGTTCATCAGGATGTTTTGTTCCATCTCCAAAAAAAGGATTAGCTAGCAGTTTTTCTGTCATACCCGAAGGAACTTCAAAGCAAGCATTTTCATTTTCATTTTCATTTTCAGTAGGTTCAGTAGGTCGAGGAGCAACTCTTTGCTCTACTGGTCGGGGTAAAGATACCCCGAACAATCCCCTTAGAGGATTACCTTCCATGGTAACAAGTGACAGTAAATTTCAGCACACTATATAAATTTTTCCTTACCAAATTCCACCTACCAAAGGCGCTTCACTCCCCGGCAACGGCGCCAGAAAAGAGTCTTGATGACCCACAAGTATAGGGGATCTATCGTAGTCCTTTTGATAAGTAAGAGTGTCGAACCCAACGAGGAGCAGAAGGAAATGATAAGCGGTTTCCAGCAAGGTATTCTCTGCAAGTACTGAAATAAGTGGTAACAGATAATTTTGTGATAAGATAATTTGTAACGAGCAACAAGTAAAAAACGTAAATAAGGTGCAGCAAGGTCTCCCAATCCTTTTTGTAGCAAAGGACAAGCCTGTACAAACTCTTATATGATGTAAAGCGCTCCCGAGGACACATGGGAATATCGTCAAGCTAGTTTTCATCATGTTCATATGATTCGCATTCGGTACTTTGATAATTTGGTATGTGAGTGGATCGGTGCTTGGGTACTATCCTTACTTGGACAAGCATCCCACTTATGATTAACCTCTATTGCAAGCATCCGCAACTACAGCAAAAGTATTAAGGTAAACCTAACCATAGCATGAAACATATGGATCCAAATCAGCCCCTTACGAAGCAACACATAAACTAGGGTTTAAGCTTCTGTCACTCTAGCAACCCATCATCTACTTATTACTTTCCAATGCCTTCCTCTAGGTCCAAATAATGGTGAAGTGTCATGTAGTCAACGTTCACATAACACCACTAGAGGAGAGACAACATACATCTCATCAAAATATCGAACGAATACCAAATTCACATGACTACTAATAGCGAGACTTCTCCCATGTCCTCAGGAAAAAAAGTAACTACTCACAAAGCATAAACATGTTCATAATCAGAGGGGTATTAATATGCATATAGGATCTGAACATATGATCTTCCACCAATTAAACCAACTAGCATCAACTACAAGGAGTAATTAACACTACTAGCAACCTACTAGCACCAATCCCGGACTTGGAGACAAGAATTGGATACAAGAGATGAACTAGGGTTTTGAGATGAGATGGTGCGGATGAAGATGTTGATGGAGATTGCCCTCTCCTGATGAGAGGAGCGTTGGTGATGACGATGGCGATGATTTCCCCCTCCGGGAGGGAAGTTTCCCCGGCAGAACAGCTCCGCCAGAGCCCTAGATTGGTTCCGCCAAGGTTCCGCCTCGTGGCAGCGGAGTTTCGTCTGAGAAGATGGCTTATGATTTTTTTCCCATCGAAAGACTCCATATAGCAGAAGATGGCCACCGGAGGGTCACCAGGGGGCCCACGAGGTAGGGGGGCACGCCCCCCACCCTCGTGGGCAGGGTGTGGCTGCCCTGGTGAAGTTCTTGCTCTCAGTATTTTTTATGTATTTGGAAAACATCTTCCGTGAAGTTTCAGGACTTTTGGAGTTGTGCAGAATAGGTCTCTAATATTTGCTCCTTTTCCAGCACAGAATCCCAGCTGCCAGTATTCTCCCTCTTTATGAAAACCTTGTAAACTAAGAGAGAATAGGCATAAGTATTGTGACATAATGTGTAATAACAGCCCATAATGCAATAAATATCGATATAAAATCATGATGCAAAATGGACGTATCACATATCAACAAGAAACCATGTCTTTCAAAATATCAACACTAAGCAAGTTATCCCTAGCCCATTATGCTCAATCATTGATCCATTCATGAAACACACTCGCATATTAGCTACACCCAATGTTCAAGTACGATCATAGTGCCCCTTAGTTGGTGCTTTATAAGAGAAGATGGAGACTCAAATAAAAAAATTGCATAAATTAAATAGAAAGGCCCTTCGCAGAGGCAAGTAGGGATTTGTAGAGGTGCCAGAGCTCAAAGCAAAAAAAGATAGAGATAAAACATTTTGGGTGGCATGCCTTTCCTGTCAACGAAAACGATCGAGTAGTTCCCAATACTTTCCATGCTAGATATATCATAGGCGGTTCCCAAACAGAAAATAAAGTGTATTCCTTTTTCCACCATACTTTCACATTTCACGGCTAGCCGAATCCACGGGTATCGTCCATACCAACACTTTCCAAGGAACTTATTATTTGACAACATAAAGTAAATTCATTTTTCATTTCAGAACTGGGCATCCCTAATACCATTGCCATACTCTCATGCAATGACAAGTGAATAAACACTCCTCTTGAGAATAATACATCTAGCATGGAAACATATTAGCCACCCCCTACCATTTCATGACTAGTATGAGCACACAAAAAGGAAATTTATTTTGAAGATTAGAGATGGCACATACAAATTTGCTTAGAACGGTACAGAAATATCGCATATAGGTAGGTATAGTGGACTCATATGGCAAAAATGGCTTTAAGGATTTTGGATGCACAAGTAGTAATCCCACATAGTACAAGTGAAGGCTAGCAAAAGATTGAGAAGCATCCAACCAAAAAACAAAAAATCTCATAAGTGATCATTAAGCATAACTAACACCGAACAAGAAGAAGGTTGCAGGAGGGGAGAAGCTTGCGCGCGGTGGTTCGCAGGACAAGGAGAAAATTTTGACTAATGCAAGCTCTCCCTCGCTCAGGCAGTGGACGTGCAACAGTTAATTCGGTGTCAAATTGCCAGAAGCATACACTATACTACTAGTGCTATTATTGTTCGACTTCCCGAATAGGCGAACAGCCAAGCGCAAAGTTTACTAGTACTACTACTATAGTCTATAAAGGTACGTACTATACTAGTACTAGGAACCGGATGGAGGAGCGTCTGCACTCTTATTATAATTTTTAAATGTGATAAAGCAATCTTCAACACATTTGGTTCTCTTCGAGGGTTCTCGCATGTGATAATGGAAGTTGATTGCATGGAACACTCGCCACAATTCTCGCTTAATTCTAACTCATATCCTGTTACAAATAGTAGCGCTCGGTAATATTTCCTCTTTTTTTGTTATTCAGCATGTAAAAAGGTCAGCAAACCTTGCGGTGCATCTTCGTGCGAACTGTGCTTGCTGCACTTTGAATGTGGCCGAGAGCTGGCTTGATGAAACACCTCGCTTCCTACTTCTTTTTTTTGCGGGGTACCTCGCTTCCTAGTGATCAGTGTCTTGGCTGATCGTCCTAAGAATGCTTATATATGAATAAAGCTCTCTCATTTACCCGCAAAAAAGATTAAGCCATATTAACCGGAAAGGAGGGAGTATGGACTAGCACTACTTTTTGGTGTGTCCTATCAACTCACAGAACGAGGAGAAGCTTGCAGGACAAGGTGAAGCTCGCTTACGCCTTTTAACTAATGCAACCTACCCTCGGTGGACATGCATCAGTCCATTCGGTGTCAGATTGTCAGAGGCATACACTGTAGTACCCAACATGCGGAGTACCATCATTGTTCGACTTCACGAAGAGGCGAAGAGCCAAGCGCAGTAGTACGAGTAGTACTACTACTAGAACCGCATGGTGGAGCGTCTATACTCTTATTTTTTTATATCTGATAAAGTACACGTTTATTCCAGAGAAGGGCGGAAAACGGCAGCCCAACATGTAATGAATGATATCGATCAACCAACCATGCTTGAATATATCTTGGCCTCCGTGTGAGCCCGTCTGTGTGTTCTCGCTCCTCGTCTCTCTCTCAAGGAACGGCGGGTTGGCTCTTTGCCGTCAATTGAGATCGGTTTGCTCACACTCCTGTCTTCACATGTCAGTGATATGCCAAGAGGAGGTGTGTTGACTGACTGGCCATACGCGTACTTGGTTTTGCACCTTCATACTACTCCTCCCTCCGTCACAGTTTACATGGTGCACTTCATTATGATGCATTTCTCTCAATGCATTTCCACCACGAGAGAGACTTTAGATGCTTTGGTTTAATGCTCAATTAATTAGGGCGTGGTAACCGCAATCAAGTCCACAATTTTCTCTCCATGTACTGTACTACTACGGAGTGGAGTAAGTGCATGCATGTGCGTACCCGGGGTGGAAGCACTGCATGCATGTGTGTACGCATTATTCCCTCTAGTAATAGATGATGTGCTATAACTACCAATGCTATTTTTCAGGCCGATCGCTAGTCGCCTTGGTCCCACAGATTTTTTTCTTTTTTTTGAAACGCGCTGTATAAACAGTGATGAATGGAGTAGTATGAGCGGATTCAAAGAAGAGCGTATTGATGGTTGCTTCTTCAGAGCAACTTACAGTGGGAAAGGTGGGGCTTATGATTTGACTGCTCATTACTCACTATTAATGTGGCGCAACGACCGGGCTGAGTCTCCCATGTGGTTGTGCACTACCCCCTCAGTTTTTAAATATACTCCAGAGTATTTGTCTTTCTAGAGATTTCAACGAGTGACTACTCAAATATTTGTCTTTTGAGAGATTTCAAATGGATTGGCACATACGGATGTATATAGACATATTTTAGAGTGTAGATTCACTCATTTTGCTCCGTATGTAGTCACTTGTTGAAATCTCTAGAAAGACGAATAGAATATTTAGGAACGGAGGGAGTACACATACAAAGCAAAATGAGTGAATCTACACTCTAAAATATGCCCGTTTGAAATTTGTAAAAAGAAAAATATTTAGGAACGAAGGAGTATAATTTTGTGCATGGCACATGGACCCGGATGATGAAGAGGCTTCTGGCAATGCTATCAAGCTTCCATCATTTGTTTACATAATTGACGTACTATACAAATAATTTTCCAGCGACATGAAATTGTACAATGGTGTGAGCGTTCAGCTTTTGTTTCACGTGTCTTGCCATCAATGCTCTTTCGGAAACAATAAAAAAACTAACTTCCTTGCTAATGCATGTCAATTATTAGCAGATCAGAGCTAATAATTACATCACAACTGAAGACAAAGTTGTGAGAAGGTGTTAAATTAAAATTGATCCATGCTTTCATTGGCAGCAACGTCCCCCCAGCTCTGTCTAAATCAACAAGGCATGTTGGGAAAAAAGTAGCTGTCTGGAGCATGCAACATTCCGATCATTTTGTGCAGTTCCACTAAAGTAGAGTTGAGCGTCCCTGTTCCAAAGATACTAAGTGTAATTACGATAATAGAGGACTGCTTATGAAACAATAAACACACAAATAGAAGTCGGTCACCTTTGCAGTCTCTCTTAAGACTAACTAGTTGGAGAAGATTATGCTTGGAGTTGGATGAGGAGGATAGAGAAAAACCAATCTCCCTTTGTGCAGTCGCACTGAAATGTAGAGACATTGCCTGTGTGACATTTTAGTACAACTGCACAAAACACTCTTAAGAAAAAAGTGATTTGTGCAGTTCACCAAAAGGTCGCAATAGCAACGAGGTGAAATGGATAGCCTTATTTGCAAAAAAGAGGTAGAAAGGAAACAATTACTGGCCAATAATAGTTCATGACACATGCGACGACAAAAAAGAAGCATATTCCTTGTCCTAAGGGAAGATAACAACACGGTTGTGTTTGTCTAAAACGGTGTGAGGACGAGAATGCAATATGGAAAGTACGCCGGATGAGCTACGTTTTGGGCAAAGAACTATGGAAGATCCACATGCAGCGACGTGGGAAGACAGGCAGTGGAGCAAGGCTGGAGGGGATACCTGGAGGTCGTCGGGATGTAACTAGGTGAGCGGAGGTGGGCGGAATCTGCGAGCAAGTGGCGTAGGCCCTGCCGTGCTGGAGCTTGACCAGAGAGAAGGCGTGTACCGCAGATCGGGACGTGCTGCCTCGGCACCGTCGAACGGAGAAACAATGCACTTCCTCCCATTCCCCCGGCAGACGGGATGCAGCCGGATCAGTGACCAACGGTGAGAGAGAGAGAGAGGCCATCACACTCCCTTTCCCCGACGGACGAGATGTGGCCGGATCAGTGACCAACGGTGAGAGAGAGAGGCCACCGCAGCCTTGTGTGAGATAATCTGAAGAGCGACAAACCAGGCAGGTAGACTCCATTGTACATAGTGAGCGGACTACCCTTTTCTCCATAAAAATCGTTTTATATTCTCGTGCCATTGAGGGCTATAACTTTATTTAAAAATAATGCGGCAACGCGTCAAGTCAAACTTTGTTTCTTGCACGCGTGGTACACGACCTCCCTAGGTAAACAACCGCTACAGGCATTCAAATTAGCACGTGGGTTGCCATTTCGTAAATAAATGAGCTCCACCGTGTACCCGCGCGGGTGTGGCTAGGCACGAAGCGTGAGTATGTGCACGGTGCACCTATTCTCTTCTTGTATACGTACATCACCTACGTGGGGTTGTGTGAGAGAGATACAAACCTAGAGAGATATAGTGTGTGGGTTCTTGAGAGTTTTTTTGGGGTGGGGGGGTCAATCAAAAAATGTAACATATGCAATGTGTGTGAAATAGAGTCCTGGATATAACATATATATAGAGGGGGCAATCCACGAGAAGAGAGTGGAGGTATCATCGGCTTGAGGTGTCCATAGAATTGAAGAGAGGGATGATGTGTGTGGGTGTGCGCAAGCGATCGATAAAGAGTGTCGTCGAATTTGTGTGTGCCCACGTCAAAGATATAGAGTGGCTAGCCTACTGGAGCGTGAGATGGGACATGTGCAGTTTGTCTCTGTGGCATGGATACCTACCTGCAGCGCTCGACTATCGGTGTGTGGTGGGGGAAGAGGGAGGCCCAATTAACTATAGAGGTACAATGGCTGGTATATGTGTGGAGGAGGAGAGAGGCCTACCTCATGTATTAAGGAGATCGATCTGCCTCATGTATTAAGGGAGATCGATCGACATCCATGCATATGTGCAGGAGAGGAATAAGGTTGGGAGAGGGACAGAGCTAGAGTGTTGGAGGGGGTGGTAGTGGAGTTGCTTCTAACAAATGGTGGGATAGGCTTGCTAGACAAACGGAGGGCACACCCGCAATATCAATAAGAGAGGAGATGGCTGCTTGTTGTCTGTGCACGTGCGTGTGAGAGACGGGTCAGGAGGCATGCACGAATGATGAGGGGGGACGATGTGGCTGTGGTAAGCAGACGTAACTACATAGGAAGATCAATCGCCCTTTGTTAGAGAAAGGAGAGACATAACTTGTGAGGTACGTTGATCGATGGGGGTAGTTAAAGTCGATCAAGGTATATGTTGGTAGATCGATCGGTATACATGCATGTGTGTGTTAGAAGCAAATGAGGCACGAGGAGAAGGATAGAGAGAGAGGGATGCATGTAGGAGGTGGTACGAGGGGCATACTATATCGTGGGGGGAGGAGTGTGCGAGTACGAGAACGATGAAAAGAGTGGTGGGAGTGAGGCATGGACGATGACAAGAGAAGAGGGGAAGCTTGTGTTTGTGCTAGGCACACCTAGCTAGAGAGGCATATCGATCAATGTGTGCCGTAAAAAAGGAGCTGGGGGGCTACAAACATCGTGGGTGAACGACCTAAAGTGAAAAGACGAATTTGCGCGATGGAGCTAGAGAATGCTGAGGGAGGGTGAGAGGGATGCGGGCGTGTGCATGCACAAGAGAAAGTTAGTGCTAGCTAGAAAGATAAGAGGGTTGTGTGGGTGTAAAAGATGAATAGAGATCATATATACTTCATTATAAAAAGCGAATTCGGATATTTGAAGAATTTATCATAGTGTTTCAAACCGACGCATGTGTGAATATATATAACGGTGATACACATGGTGTGGTTATGAACATGTTATACTACATTTAATATATTTTATCTCCACTCTTATAAAAAAACGGAGTTGTTGATAATGGTGTGCATGCCATCCTGCATTATAGGCCGTCCGATTTATATCTGGCGGATAGCAAGGAAACTATGATGATTGAAGTTGGCAACAATCATGATTGTAGATTCTTATTGAAATAGAGAAACAAATTCAAATTTAGTTCGAATTGCAGCGGTAGTATAGACATTTGGAATGCACTGAAATGTTGGTATGAGTAGGTTACATGCATTATATAGCAAGCGAAAAAATTTAATCAGACATAACATGGATTCATACTCCCTCCTTCCATCTATTGACAAGATTAATAGTATAATCAGACACAACAAGCATGACTTAGGGCGTAATGAGACTTTTAAGACCGCCTTTGACTATTGACAAGATTAATAGTACATGACATGCACAATGTGAAAATTATATCATTGAAAGAACCTTCCACCGACGAATTTCACGGTGTGCTTTGTGTAAGTTGCATGTCATATATCATTGCTCTAATATTTGGTCAAAGTTAGCATCGAAAAACGCATTAGGCCCTATATAGATGGAAGGAGGGAGTAGCTTTGAATAGCATTTGTATAGTAAAACGGGGCAAGACTCTCTCTTTGTGTGGTGTGAATAGTTTATTTTTTTCATTTTCTTTTTGGTTGAGGGAAGTGCGAATTGATTTGGTACGTACAAGTACAATATTACTACATGTTAGGCTTGTCCCTAAAATTCAACCCACGTCTTGTTATATCACGAAAATTAAGATATCGTGCTCCCAAAACTGGCGCCTTCACAACCCGTGCCTTGCTATCCCGAAATTACAACGCACGCGAAAACTCCCTCCAGCTGCCAAATCCCGACACGTGAAATCCCCCTTCTAACCCTGAGCCGAAAGGGCCGCTAGTTCAAATCGGTGGGGCGGTACTTTTGTAACACACCCTACATTTTGGACAAGTGCGTCCCTAAGTCATGCTTCACCCCCTCCCATCGCCCCCTTTTCGCCATTCGAAATCCCAGGCCGCCATAACCTCTCCGCTCCAGCCGTGAAACCCCACCCTCCTCCGTCCGCCATGTCACCGCTGCCCAACCGGAGCCTCTTCCCTGACGACGTCGTCCATCGCAACAGCTCGACGTCCCTCGTCCATGTCCTCGGATGAGGATCCGTCGTCCATCTCGTCATCCTGCCGATTCGGCCGCCCCGTCCTCCACCTCCAAGGAGCTGCTCCGACGATCGCCTCATCTATCGCGGCTGCTCCATCCCCACAGCGCTGCCTTAACCCGCTCCACCGTAACCGCAACATCCTCACCGGCTCCTCGGACAAAGCCGAGGCCTACTCGGCGCCACCAAAGAGGTTGTACACTCATCGCATCGCACCTTCTCCTTAACTCGACCTCCCGGCGCCGACGGTGCTCCATCCCGCACCCCCATGGAGCGGCTACCTTGAAGCCGGCGCCGCGGGTGACATCTCTACGGCGGCTCTCCCCCAGTGCGAGGCCCCTTCGGCGGCGGCGTCCATACCAGCCGGATCTGCTGCTGCTGCTGCTCCGGCCCTCGCTCGCTCGCGCTGCTGCTGCTATTGCTCCGGCTCTCGCTCGATCGCTCGCTCACTCGCCCAGCTGTTGCTGCTGCTCTCCCCCTCGCTCGTGCTATTGCTCTGCTCCGATTAAGCCACACTTCAGTCGACTGAATTGACTTTTGGGTCAGTCGATTTTCAGGGGTTGGGGGGCTCACCGGAGAGGTACCCCACTATCTATCTTAGGGTTTAGGGTGGGGGCGGGGGCCTAGAGGGCTGGCCGGGGCGGCGGTGGCGAGTTGTTTCGGGGCGGTGAGGCGGCGCTGGGGCCGGTGGTTCAGCCGGTGGTGGCTGGCGGCTCAGGGGGTGCAGGTTGAAGATGAACTGCAGGCCCTCCCTAAACTACATGTCAAGTGCCTCTCTGCTACCATTGCGTTCAGTTTCGACAGTAGCATTCAGATTCCACAGTAAATTTCAGTTTCGACAGTTAAGTTCAGAGTCAACAGTTTTTACCTCATCTGTTGTAGTCAGGTGGTTTTTGGTGATGTTAATTTTACATCCATTTTACATCATCTATTGGAGATGCTATTAGAATCCCACTTGAGATTGACAATGTCTGTCTTGTGCTGCTTCAGCCTTGACGTCTTACGGCTCACCGGAGTTGCTCCAATGACAAAATGATCCGTCACAACAGAGCAGTGCCCTGGGCACCGTCTACAGATTCCTCAGATCTTCCTCCACTCCTCCGACAGCCACCTCTGCCTCAACTGCTTCAGCGACCAACCCAATGATGCTGAGGTCGACACGGCTACGGCAAAGAGGTTGTACACTTGTTGCATCACTTATTACTATACATTCATGTCGATCCATTAGGGCTATTTTGGTTCAATGGAAAAACATCGATCCACTGGTTGTTACCATCACTCTAAATTTCTGCATGCTCTCCTTACATAATCTCACCATATTTTTTTCGTATGCATGTCAGATATTGTACACAGTCATGCTGAACATGTAGAGAAAAATAGAAGAGTTTTGCGCAGCAATACAATGTCATGCAGACATCGCTCCATGGTGGGTTCAATGGCAAACCCTCCCCACCCCTCTCCAGATTGTAATCCAGATGAAGATATCTGTTCTGAGGCGGATTCAGACGCCGCCGACCACTCCTATTTACCCCCCAAGGTGTTTGCTCTCCCTTGGCATGATGATGTTAGTCATATCATGCATATGTTGCCTTGCAGTGCCTACTTTTAACATCATATATGTCATCTGCTTAGTTCAGACATGTTCTGTAATGCCACATGTTTATTTTCTATATCATATATGGGAATTATGCAGTCTCATGTCTTTTAGCCAGCCATAATATATGTGAAATGTGCAATGCCATCCTGTTTAACCAGGCATCATATATTTGAATGATATCTTGCCCATCCTTTTCTTCATTACATTTCCATTTGTCGACAATGTTTGTACATTAAACTACTCTTCCTGTGAATCAGCCATTTGGGTGGGAGATGGAAAAATCTAGAGTGAAAACAAGGCCTTCAGAGTAGGCAGTGCTACCTGTCGAAGCAGATCTCTTGTTGGGTCCCGATAGCTCCTCAGAGATGGATTCAGAGACAGATGACTAGTCCTATTCCCCCACTAAGGTGTATGCTCTAACTTGGCATGGTTATACTGCTCATATCATGCATACGGTGTCTTGCATTGCATAGTTTAGACATCATATACACAATATTCAACACCATGTTCTTAGTTCAGACATCATATCGAATGCCCTCTGTTTAGCATATAAATCACATATGTCAATTAAATGATGCGATCCTGATTACTTAGATAACATGTAGGTGAATTATGTCATGCGATCCGGTTTAGTTATTCATCGTATCTTTGAGTTATGTTTTGCTATGCTATCCAGTTTAGATAGACATCATATATGTGAAATTATGTCATGCTATCCATTTTAGTTAAACAATATACATGTCAACTATTGCATGCCCTCTTTTTTCCACACTATCTATTGCATCTGTCTCTCATACAATGTATGTACATTCAACTATGTTTCCTGTTTATCAGCCATTTGAATTGGAGTGGGTGATGCCAGTATCTAGTGGACTAAAAACACGGTCTTCAAATAAAACAGTGCTACCTCTTGGTGGAGATATCACCCCAGTTGTACATGCACAAGAACCAGCCCTACCACACATAACCCAAACTCTCGCAGATTGTACCCCTACTGCGATGAACAGAGAACCAGCTTCACCCAATCTTACCCCAACCCCAGCCGATAGTAACCCAGTTCTCGTTGACACAGCACCATCTCCACCACACAGCTCCCAAAGAGGAGCAGTTAGTAAGGCAGCTCCAGTGCCCAAAGGGCCAGTACTATCACGGAGAACCCCAACTCCACTAGTTAGTACGCCTATTCCTGTGGAGGAAGCACAACCAGCTAGTCGTAGTTTAGCATCTATTGCATTTGATGTTGTTAAATCGTATGTGCGTATCTTCCCATCTTGGAAATATTATACTGAAGATGAAGGAAAATGCCAGTTGCAGGTGTTTGTCCAGGAGTTATGTGTAAGTAATGTTATTCATGGCAATTACTTTGCTTCGTCCCATACATCCTACCTCCATGATGGTTATAATACAGCAAATTTTCCCATTTTTCTCTATAGAGAAGGACCAATTTGGAAACTCAGGATGAGGTAACCGGTGCTAATACCTCTGCTATCTTCAAGAATGCTTGGTGGCAGTATCAGAATTACCTGAAGAAAACGTACTTCACCGGCAAAGAAACTCATCAAATTCCCTTACGTTCTCCTGAGACACATTTACTGGACGATGACTGGGAACGCCTTGTTCTGTACTGGTCCCGAACCAAGAATGTGGTAAGGTCTATGAGCTCATTTTCTATTTTTAAGTATTATATTGTTGCGTCTTACTGTACTCTGTTCATGTAGAACAAGTGCCTAAACCTGAAGAACAACTGTTCTAATTTGAGATTCCATTGCTATCATAGTTCAAAAAAGCGCTAGGCGTTAATTGTGCATTTTGCCACCGCCTTGCGCTTTACTGACCAAAGCGCATGCTTATGCGCAGTTATGCACAGATTATGCGTAGTTATGCGCAATGCGTTTTGCCAATGCCTAGAGCCTAGGCGTGCTTAAGCGCTCGCTTAGGCGCGCCTTTTTTAACTATGATTGCTTTGCTCTTGTATCACTGTATTTACTCATACAAATTTATTTTTAGATTGAAGGATCCAATCGAAACTCCAGTGGCACAGCAGGTATGTTCACACATGTTTCTTTAACAGGTTTGCTCTTATCAATAGCTCTATTGATTTCAATTTCAATTGCGTATACAGTTGACTTTAATATCATGCACATTACTAGCATCACAACAGAGCCAATAGTGTTGTTGTACATGTAGACCCGTGGTACCCATCTGAAATCTTGTTGTTCCATGTAGTTTCCCACGCTTTGTATTCTTTCACTGCTGCTTTGTCTTGAACTGATATGATTTGAACCGTGTCTCTATTTTGATTTGGCAAGACAATGCAGTGACCATAGGACATAGATATATGTTTGTTTGATGCTTTTATTATGTACTAGTACTTGGCAATAGAAGACTTGGTAGTTTAATCCTGTCCACCTTACTAATGAACTGGTTCACCAAAATGAGTTTCATATACTAGTACATGCTAAACTTGTTATGTGTCTGCTTGTTTCTTCTTTTAGAATGCTGACAGAATATTGGGGAAGAGTGCCTTATTAAGCAATGGTAAAGGAAGTAATGCAGATAAGGTTCAGGATAGTGACACATCCTTGTTGGTCTCCGACAAAGCTGATAAAACAGCTAAGGAAGACTATCTTGAAGACAGCGAGACAACCCCAAAGTCCTGTCTTGGTTTAGTGTTCGAGTTACTGGCCACTACCGCTTGCACAAGCTATTCAAACTCACTGTCTGAATCAGTTCGGTTTCTTGAGTCTCAACTACAAGCTGAAAGACATCGATTAGCTATGCCGCAACAAGAAGCGGAAGGACTATGGAAGTCCCTAGAGCATTCAGATGCATACTTTCTGGTGCAATAGCAAGCGTTGGAGGATTTTAGCGCCAAACAGGACAAAGCTAATTAGCTTGCTAAGCTTATTGCCAGCATGGTGGATACCCAGGATAACGTTTCTTGAGCTCTTCTGAAGTTGTTTCAGTTATGCTCTTGTTTTGTTGCCGCGTTTATTAGCACTGGTGGCCAATTTTGACGACCAGTGTATGTAATGTGCTGCTTTGTTCCCTATATTTGCACTGGTGGCGAACTTTGATGCCCAGTGGATGTAATATGTGTAATAGCGGTAATAGGCTAGTGTTAATTGCTTGATTATTTATTTCCTTATTGTCTTGTTTAGTTGTTTGCTTGTAGTCACTGCAGTTCTTTTTCTGTTTTTTCTAGTGGCCACAATAGCCTATTTTTGGTAACTAGGCCAAAATAATCATGGCAACACACAGACTATTGTAACCATGGGCCTCCTACAGGCCGTATGATCCATGGGCCTTCGTCCGGCCGTAGGATCCATCAGCCTTCTATATGGGCCTTAGGGTCCATGGGCCTTCTACGGGCCGTACGATCCATGGGCCTTCTACGGGCTGTACTATCCATGGGCCTCATACAGGCCGTAGGATCCATGGGCCTTCTACGGGGTGTATCATCATTTCGCCAATCATGGACCGTACTATTCGTGGACCATAACGGGCCGTTAATAGGCCATATTTGATAACTCTATGAAAACAGCCCAACGGTTTTTTTTGACATGAAAATGGCCCAACGTATTAACGGTCCGCAAACGGGCCGACTGTAACGACAGGCTGAATTTGGCCCACAAGCAGAAAATGACAGTAACGGGCCGTATGTAACCGAATGCTGCAAATGAGCCCAAGAATCAATGGGCCCTGAGAAAGCCAAAAGATAACTTGGGCTGGAAACGGCCCACTGGAATAACGGGCCGTTAATGGGTATAAAGTGATACACTGTTCATTACGGGTCAGTTTCACCATGGGCCGTTAATGGGCCAAGAGTTACAAAGGTCCTCATATGGGCCGAAAGAAGTCATGGGCCACACATGGGCCGGAAGTTAAAACGGTCTGAATCATATTGGACGGCCCAGATGACGCTACTGGGCCTAATTCGGATAGGGCGTAACGGGCCCTGGGTTAGAAGGTGTAAATGGGTTATATGAGAACAGGCCGTTAATAGGCTTTCCGTGGGCCGGCCCGCCACCTTTTGACCAAGTCAAACGGGCCAGCCTTTTCACAAGAATGGGCCTCTGTTGGGCCGTGCCACCTGTCGCCGTATCATAGGCGCCTTCGGTCCAATGAGCGGATGACATTTGTCCCAATGGTGAGCCGACACGTGTTTCCTCCAGCCAATGATGATTTTACACGTGGAAAATCCCCATTGGTCGGGGCTGTTAATGGGTTATTGGATCCAAAACCCGACCTGATAGCTTAACGGTGTTCCCTTACGGTGGATGCCACGTGTCGGTCACCCTTGACGAAAGCACTTCTGTGACGCGCGATTTATCGTCATGGAAGTGGATACTTCCGTGATGATAATTTTGGTAATGTCATGGAACACTTCTACGACAGCACAGGTATGACTATCTTGATTCTGTCATAAAATCGTCATGGATGTACATGCATGAAAAAAAACGCGACCTACTGTGACAAACACGTATCATCACGGAAATGTATTTTTTTGTAGTGACACTTTCCGAGGAAACAACCTCAAGTCCGCAATATCAATTCTATTGGAAAAACTTCAACAATTACAATTGGAGGGTTTGAATTTCCTCTTCCTACTATCAAGAAGAAATATGATATTCTTATTGTTGGGGACGTGCATATCCCCATTGAGGTAACCTAGTGTTATTTGAAATTTCTCCGGTTTCATGCGATTCGGAATGAGTTTGTTAACAAGACTTGATCAACCTTGTTAGTGGATTCCTTTTGATGAGCATGAGATGGATGAAGTTAGAAAGCACAACTCTCTGTACCCTCCTTTTACCTTCTGTTATTTAGGTTAAATAAAGCAAAAATAATATTTTCTGTCTATTTTCTGAATTATCCTTGCAATAAAAAATACCCCCAAAACAAAAGTTCTCCAAATGTCCTGAAAATTTAATATGATTTTTTCTAGAATATTTAAGAATTATTGGCACTAAGAACACACTAGGGGGCCTCACCATGTGCCCACGAGGGTGGAAGGCGCGCCCTACCCCCCTGGGCGTGCCCCTGCCTCATGGACCCCATGTGGGTCCCCTCCACTTATTCTTGCACCCACACACTTTGTGTTCCTCCAGTAAAAATCATCCACCGGCTCAAACCCGAGTTCTAGTTCATCTTGCTGCCATTTTCGATCTCCTTGCTCAAAGCTCCATTCACAAAACTGCTTTGGGGGGTTAGTCTTCGGTATGTGACTCCTCCAATGGTCCAATTAGTTTTTGTTCTAGTGCTTTATTTATTGCAAATTTTTGCTGCTTAGGTGACCCTATTCTTGAGCTTGCATGTCAAATTTATGTGGCCAAAAGTAGTTTTAATGCATGATATAGCCTCTAGGCACTTGTAGGAGTAGTTGCTATCAACTTTGTTGAGTTTGGTTCACTTTTTATTTTGAGTTACTAAAAATTTCAGAAATTTTTTAGAGGAAGAAATATGTTTAGGAAAATGTACCAAGGTGGTTCCTCAAGGAAGCAAGGACCCAGGCCCGCGATACGTGAGCCGGACTATGAACTACCAAGAGAAGCTCAAGTGCGGCCTTGTGAATGGCCGTCAGAAGATTTTATGGTCCAAGCAGGAAATAAGGAGGAATTTGACGCGTATGTGCGTAATGTTGAACTTGAGGGCTTCGTGTCAGATAAGTGCCCCCAATATTTATCACTTAACTGATTCCTTTGTGAGAAGGTTTAAATTTACATCATCACGCAATTCTGACACTGTCCTATTTGATATGTATGATAAATCTTATACCATGGACTTAGAAGATTTTAATACTGCTTGTAAACTCCCGCAGTGGGGTAATGTTAGTGAACCTCGCAAATCTGAATTTAAATAATTTCTTGCTAGCATCACTGTGGGGGAATCTAGAGAAATAACACAAGCTACCATAGGGAGCATTCATTTTCATGCCATACATTATTTTGCTCTCTTTATAGGTAGATGCATTAATGGTAAGGATGAGGCTTGTCACATGTGCGTTCCAGATCTTAGTGTCCTCAAGAGTGTTGTATTAGGTGATAAACAATATAACTTGGGGGCTATTGTTGCGCGTAGGTTGCATCTTAATAGTTTAAGTGGAGACTTGTTTGGTGGAATTTATGCAACTCGTGTAGCTAATTTTCTTGAGATACCCATACATGAAAATGATATGGAGTTGCCTCCTGCTTATCTAGATTTTAGTGCTATGGTTCGCCATCAGTTTATTGAGAGGAATGAACAGCCTCTCCAGTACCGACTAATCTTTGAGAGGCGTCACACTGTCCATGTTGCTCTCCCTGCTCCTGCTTTCTTTGACTTTTAGACAAAAGGGAGATACACTATAACCAGGGAGGAGGCGAACGAGTACGAGAGGAGGACGGAGCCAGCTCGCCTCCAAGCTGCAGCTCGTCAGGCAGTAGCTGCTGCATCTCAGTATGACCCCAGTTTCAACTTCGGATACCCACCAGGCTAGCCATGGCAATAGACCAACTTAGGCCAAAATCCTAAGCTTGGGGGAGTATGTATCTCTCACTCACATTACATTCATGTTCACACACTCATGCCAGTTGTCGGTTCTCATACTTTTTATTGTATTATCCATGCTAGTTTATTTTCTTTTTAAGCTTTTTTCTTGTGTGTTTGAAAAACCTTAATAAAACCCAAAAAATTAGTTATAGCTTTTAGCTAGTTTACTTTTCATGCTTGTAGTAGTAATAATTAAAAGAAAACCCAAAAAGATTTCTCGTTCTTCTTTTGTTTGTTGGGAGCTTTCCCGTGTAAATAGTTTTATTTCTTTCCTTTGGGGGTCGAGAGGAGAAGACCATAATGAAATTGTTGAGTGGCTCTCATATGCATCATTGTTGATCTAACAAAGAGCCCATATTATCTTGTCTTTTCCCTTGAATTGAATGCTTGCAGATTCCAGCTTAGTCCAATGCACGTGCACTATTATTATTATCCACACTATTCAGTTGTGCAAGTGAAAGGCAATAATGACGATATATGATGGACTAATTGAGATGAGAGAAGCTGGTATGAACTCGACCTCTCTTGTTTTTGTAAATATGATTAGTTCATCATTCCTAATTCAGCCTATTATGAATGAAGCATGTTTGCAATGACAATTAGAGATTATAGTTGCTCATGCCATGCTTAAGTAGCTAGGAGTTTATAATGGTTTACCTTGCATGCCAACATGCTATTAAAATGGTTGTGATGTGGTATGATAGGGTGGTATCCTCCTTTGAACAATTCGAGTGGCTTGACTTGGCACATGTTCACGATGTAGTTGAAACAAAATCAACATAGACTCGACGATATTTATGTTCATGGTGAATTATATCCTACTCATGCTTGCACTCATTGTTGATTAATTTTAATGCATGTTCATGACTGTTGTCGCTCTCTAGCTGGTCGCTTCCCAGACTCTTTCTAGCCTTCACTTGTACTAAGTGGGAATACTGCTTGTGCATCCAACTCCATAAACCCCAAAAGTTATTCCATATGAGTCCACCATACCTTCCTATATGTGGTATCTACCTGCCGGTCCAAGTAAATTTGTATGTGCCAAACTCTAAACCTTAAAATGAAATTCCGTTATGTATGCTCGAATAGCTCATGTTCAACTAGGGATGTCTATATCTTCCATGCTAGGCGGGTTATTCTCAAGAGGAGTGGACTCCGCTCCTCATTCACGAGAAAATGGCTGGTAACCGGGATGCCTAGTCCCATGCTCAAATCAAATCAAAATAATTGCAAACATAACTCCCCTAGGATTGTTGTTAGTTGGAGGCACCCGTTGTTTCGGGCAAGCCATGGATTGATGCTTGTTGGTGGTGGGGGAGTATAAACTTTACCATTCTGCTTGGGAACCGCCTATAATGTGTGTAGCATGGAAGATATCGAGATCTCTCGGTTGTTATGTTGACAATGAAAGTATACCGCTCAAAATATTATTCATCTCTATTTCAAAACTGAGCTCTGGAACCTCTACAAATCCCCGCTTCCCTCTGCGAAGGGCCTATCCATTTACTTTTATGTTGAGTCATCATCCTCTTATTTAAAAGCACCAGTTGGAGAGCACCACTGTCATTTGCATGTATTATTATTAGTTTACATTGAGTATGACAATGACTGGATCTCTTTTACCATGTATTACAATTTCCAGTCAGCCCTTGATCTTCAGGGGTGCTCTGCATTTATGTTTTGCGGTCTCAGAAAGGGCTAGGGAGATACCATCTTGTTATATCATATTATGATTGATTTAAGAAAGTGTTGTCATCCGAGATTTATTATTATTGTTCGCTAGTTGATTATGCCATTGATATGAGCAAATATGAGACCTAAAGGTTATTGTGAATATGGTTAGTTCATAATCTTTGTTGAAAACTTGAATGCTGGCTTTACATATGTACAACAACAACAAGAGCAAACAGAGTTTGTAAAAGTTTTTCTTTACCACTTTCAGTTTGTCAACTGAATTGCTTGAGGACAAGCAAAGGTTTAAGCTTGGGGGAGTTGATACGTCTCCAATGTATCTACTTTTCCAAACACTTTTGCCCTTGTTTTGGACTCTAACTTGCATGATTTGAATGGAACTAACCCGCACTGATGTTGTTTTCAGCAGAATTGCCATGGTGTTATTTTTGTGCAGAAATAAAATTCTTGGAATGACCTGAAAATCAATGGAGAATATTTTTGGAATATATAAAAAATACTGGCGAAAGAATCAAGGCCAGTGGGCCCCCTGGTGCTCCACCGACCTCAACTCCAACTCTATATATTCATGTTCGGGGAGGAAAAAAATCAAAGAGAAGGATTCATTGCGTTTTACGATACGGAGCTGCGCCAAGCCCTAATATCTCTCGGGAGGGCTAATCTGGAGTCTGTTCGGGGCTCCGGAGAGGGGAATCCGTCGCCATCGTCATCATCAACCCTCTTCCATCACCAATTTCATGATGCTCACCGTCGTGCGTGAGTAATTCCATCGTAGGCTTGCTGGACAGTGATGGGTTGGATGAGATATATCATGTAATCGAGTTAGTTTTGTTAGGGATTGATCCCTGGTATCCATTATGTTCTGAGATTGATGTTGCTATGACTTTGCTATGCTTAATGCTTGTCACTAGGGCCTGAGTGCCATGATTTCAGATCTGAACCTATTATGTTTTCATGAATATATGTGAGTTCTTGATCCTATCTTGCAAGTCAATAGTCACCTATTATGTGTTATGATCTGTTAACCCCAAAGTGACAATAATCAGGATACTTACCGGTGATGACCATAGTTTGAGGAGTTCATGTATTCACTAAGTGTTAATGCTTTGGTCCGATACTCTATTAAAAGGAGGCCTTAATATCCCTTAGTTTCCAATAGGACCCTGCTGCCACGGGAGGGTAGGACAAAAGATGTCATGCAAGTTCTTTTCCATAAGCATGTATGACTATATTCGGAATTCATGCCTACATTACATTGATGAACTGGAGCTAGTTCTGTGTTACCCTATGTTATAACCATTGCATGAGGAATCGCATCCGACATAATTATCCATCACTGATCCATTGCCTATGAGCTTTTCACATATTGACTTTGCTTAGTTACTTTTCCGTTGCCACTATTACAATTACTACAAAACTATTACAGTTACCTTTGCCACAATTACCACTACTATCATATTACTTTGCTACTAAATACTTTGCTACAGATATTAAGTCTTTCAGCTGCGGTTGAACTGACAACTCAACTGTTAATACTTGAGAATATTCTTTGGCTCCCCTTGTGTCCAATCAATAAATTTGGGTTGAATAATCTACCCTCGAAAACTGTTGCGATCCCCTATACTTGTGGGTTATCAATTTGCAAGATACATATGGAGCTGAATGTTGCAGACCCGTTGACTAAGCCTCTCTCACGAGCAAAACATAATCAACACCAAGACTCCATGGCTGTTAGAATCATTACTATGTAATCTAGATTATTGACTCTAGTACAGGTGGGAGACTGAAGGAAATATGCCCTAGAGGCAATAATAAAGTTGTTATTTATATTTCCTTATATCATGATAAATGTTTATTATTCATGCTAGAATTGTATTAAGCGGAAACTTAGTACATGTGTGAATACATAGACAAACAGAGTGTCCCTAGTATGCCTCTACTTGACTAGCTCATTAATCAAAGATGGTTAACTTTCCTGACCATAGACATGTGTTGTCATTTGATGAACGGGATCACATCAGTAGAGAATGATGTGATGAACAAGACCCATCTGTTAGCTTAGCATTATGATCGTCTAGTTTTATTGCTATTGCTTTCTTCATGACTTATACATATTCCTCTGACTATGAGATTATGAAACTCCCGAATACCGGAGGAACACCTTGTGTGCTATCAAACATCACAACATAACTGGGTGATCATAAAGATGCTCTACAGGTGTCTCCGAAGGTGTTTGTTGAGTTGGCATAGATCGAGATTAGGATTTGTCACTCCGTGTATCAGAGAGGTATCTTTGGGCCCTCTCGGTAATGCACATCACTATAAGCCTTGCAAGCAATGTGACTAATGAGTTAGTTGCAAGATGATGCATTACGGAACGAGTAAAGAGACTTGCCGGCAATGAGATTGAACTAGGTATGATGATACCGACGATCGAATCTCGGGCAAGTAACATACCGATGACAAAGGGAATGACGTATGTTGTTATGCGGTTTGACTGATAAAGATCTTTGTAGAATATGTAGGAGCCAATATGAGCATCCTGGTTCCGCTATTGGTAATTGACCGGAGATATGTCTCGGTCATGTCTACATAGTTCTCGAACCCGTAGGGTCCGCACGCTTAACGTTCGATGACGATTTGCATTATGAGTTATGTGTTTTTGATGACCGAAGTTTGTTCGGAGTCCCGGATGAGATCACGGACATGACGAGCAGTCTCGAAATGATCAAGAGGTAAAGATTGAATATTGGAAGGTTATATACGGACACCGGAATGGTTCCGAAGAAGATCGGGGATTTTCCAGAGTACCGGGAGGTTACCGGAACCCCCGGGAAAGTTATTGGGCCTAATGGACCATAGTGGAGGAGAGGAGGCAGGCCACTGGGGGTGGGGCGCGCCCCCTTGCCCCAATCTGAATTGGACAAGGGGAGGGGGCACGGCCCCCCTCTTTCCTTCTCCCTCTCGCTCCTTTCCCCTTTCCCCCTCTCTGTTGGACGGAAAGGGGGGCAAATCCTACTAGGTTTGGAGTCCTAGTAGGACTCCCCCCCCTTGGTGCACCTCCCCCTTGGCTGGCCTCCTCCCCCCTCCTTTATATACGTGGGCAGAGGGCACCCCAAAGGCAAAACATCAATTGTCTTAGCCATGTGCGGTGCCCCCCTCCACAGTTTACCACCTCGGTCATATTGTCGTAGTGCTTAGGCGAAGCCCTGCACGGATCACATCGTCAACACCGTCACCACACTGTTGTGCTGACGAAACTCTCCCTCGACCCTCTAATGGATGAAGAGCTTGAGGGACGTCATTGTGCTGAACACGGAGGTGTTGTACGTTCAGTACTTGGATCGGTTGGATCATGAAGACGTTTGACTACATCAACCGCGTAACTAAATGCTTCCGCTTTCGGTCTACGAGGGAAATTTTTGAATTACTATATTCCCCAACATGTTTCACTAGAGGCTTCTCTCTTGAAGGAAAATAATACATTGGGTGAATAAATTACTGTCGAGTAATTAATAGAAAAGCGCAAAGTTATGACAATGACCAAGGCAATGATTATGAATATAGGCATCACGTCCGTGTCAAGTAGACCGACTCCTGCCTGCATCTACTACTATTACTCCACACATCGACCGCTATCCAACATGCATCTAGAATATTAAGTTCGTAAGAACAGAGTAATGACTTAAGTAAGATGACATGATGTAGAGGGATAAACTCAAGCAATATGATGAAAACCCCATCTTTTTACGCTTGATGGCAACAATACAATACATGTCTCGTGACCCCTACTTTGTCACTGGGTGAGATCACCGCAAGATTGAACCAAAACTAAGCAACTCTCCCATTGCAAGAAGAACCAATCTAGTTGGCCAAACCAAACTGATAATTTGAAGAGAAATACAAAGATATCAAATCATGCATATAAGAATTCAGAGATGATTCAAATAATATTCATAGATAAACTTATCACAAACCCACAATTCATCGGATCTTGACAAACACACCGCAAAAGAATATTACATCAGATAGATCTCCAAGAACATTGAGGAAAACATTGTATTGATGATCAAAGAGAGAGAAGAAGTCATCTAGCTACTAGCTATGGACCCGTAGGTCTGTGGTAAACTACTCACGCTTCATCGAAAGGGCAATAGAATTAATGTAGAACCCCTCCGTGATCGAATCCCCCTCCGGCAGTGTGCCAGAAAAGGCCTCAAGATTGGATCTCATGGGTACAGAAGGTTACAGTGGTTGTCGGTTGTCGATATTACAAAGCATGATCATCTCATACATCAATATATATCGCACCATATCTTGACCATATCACATCACAACATGCCTTGCAAAAGTAAGTTAGAAGTCCTCTACTTTGTGTTGCAAGTTCTACATGGCTGCTACGAGCTTCTAGCAAGAACCATTCTTAACTACGCAAAAACCACAACGGTGATTATCAAGTTTTCTGTTTTAACCTTCTTCAAGGACTGGCCGTAGTCAAATTTGATTCTACTAAAGTAGGAGAAACATACACCCGCCATCCACCTTTTATGGAAGACTAGTTGCATGTCAGTCGGTGGAACCGGTCTCATGTGCATGGACATGTAAGGTTGGTCTGGGCTGCTTCATCCCACAATACCGTCGAATCAAAATAAGATGTTGGTGGTAAGCAGTATGACTATCAACACCCACAAGTCTTTGTGTTCTACTTGTTGGGGAACGTAGCATGAAATTTCAAAAAAATTCCTACGCTCACGCAAGATATATCTAGGATATGCATAGCAACGAGAAGGGGAGAGTGTGTCCACGTACCCTCGTAGACCGAAAGCAAAAGCGTTTGACAATGCGGTTGATGTAGTCGAACTTCTTCTTGTTCCGACCGATCAAGCACCGAACGCACGACACCTCCGAGTTCTGCACATGTTTAGCTTGATGACGTCCCTCAAACTCTTCGTCCAGCAAAGTGTTAAGGGACAGTTACGTCAGCACGACGGTGTGGTGACGCTGATGATGATGTGATCCGTGCAGGGCTTCGCCTAAGCACTACGACAATATGACGGAGGCGTAAACTGTGCAGGGGGCGCCGCACATGGCTAGGAATCAATGTTGTGTGTTCTAGCGGTGCCCCCCCCCCCCCACATATATATGGGAGAGGCAGAGGGGCTGCAAGGGGCGGCCCAATTAGGAGTATTCCTACTTGGGCACCTCCTCCAAGTCGGCCTCCCCCGTTCCATATCCATCGGAGGGGGAAGGAAAGAGAGGGGGGATGGGAAGGAAAGGGGGAGGACGAATCCTCCCCTTTCCTTCTCCCTTCCCTTCTGGTCCTTCTCCTCCTATTCGGCCTATAGGGGGCGTACCAGCCCCTTTTGGGGCTGGTCTGTCCAACTCTTGGCCCATTAGGCCCATATAGCTTGCCGGGGGTTGCCCGGAACCCCTTCTTGTGACCCGATACGTACCCGATACCCCCAGAACACTTCCGGTGTCCGAATACTATCGTCCTATATATGAATCTTTACCTCTTGACCATTTCGATACTGCCTGTTATGTCTGTGGTCTCATTCGGGACTCCGAACAACATTCGGTCACCAAATCACATAAGTCATATAATACAAAATCGTCATCGAACGTTAAGCGTGCAGACCCTACGGGTTCGAGAACTATGTAGACATGACCAAGACACATCTCCGGTCAATAACCAACAGCAGAACCTATATTCTCATATTGGTTCCTACATATTCTACGAAGATCTTTATCGGTCAAACCACAATGACAACATATGTCATTCCCTTTGTCATCTGTATGTTACTTGCCCGAGATTCGATCGTCGGTATCTTCACACCTAGTTCAATCTCGTTACCGGTAAGTCTCTTTACTCGTTCAATAATGCATCATCTCGTAACTAACTCATTAGTCAAATTGCTCGCAAGGCTTATCATGATGTGCATTACCGAGAGGGCCCAGAGATACCTCTCTGATACTCGGAGTGACAAATCCAAATCTTGATCTATGCCAACCCAACAAACACCTTCGGAGATACCTGTAGAACATCTTTATAATCACCCAGTTACGTTGTGATGTTTGATAGCACACAAGGTATTCCTCCGATATTCGGGAGTTGCATAATCTCATAGTCAAAGGAATATGTATAAGTCATGAAGAAAGCAATAGCAGTAAAACTTAACGATCATCTCCTTAGTCCTCTTATTCAAGTATACTTTTATGCTATTCACCTCCATAACTAAGAAACATTTCCTTAGTCCTCTTAGGTAACTAGGGATAATTTTGACTTTTGTCTTGTGATCTACTCCTCGATCACCATTGTACCCCTTGCCAAACTCATGGCATGGCGCACAACAGGTTTGGTACACAACATGGCATACTTTATAGAACCTATGACTGAGGCATAGGGAATGACATTCATTTTCTCTCTATATTCTGCCGTCGTTGGGTTTTGAGTCTTACTCAACTTCACACCTTGTAACACAGGCAAGAACCCTTTCTTTGACAGATCCATTTTGAACTTCTTCAAAACTTTATCAAGGTATGTGCTTTGTGAAAGTTCTATTAAGCGTCTTGATCTATCTTTATAGATCTTGATGGCTAATATATAAGCAGCTTCATCGAGGTCTTCCATTGAAAAATTCTTATTCAAGTATACTTTTATGCTATCCAGAAAATCTATATCATTTCCAATCAACAATATGTCATCCACATATACTATCAGAACTGCTACAGAGCTCCCACTCACTTTCTTGTAAATACAGGCTTCTCCGAAAGTATGTATGAAACCATATGCATTCATCACCTCATCAAAGCGTATATTCCAACTCCGAGATGCATGCACCAGTCCATAGATGGATCGCTGGAGCTTGCATAGTTTGTTAGCACCTTTAGGATCGACAAAACCTTCTGGATGCATCATATACAACCCTTCTTTAAGAAATCCATTAAGGAATGCATTTTTGACGTCCATTTGCCAGATTTCATAATCATAAAATGCGGCAATTGCTAACATGATTCGGACATACTTAAGCATCACTCTAAGTGAGAAAATCTCGTCGTAGTCAACACCTTAAACTTGTCGAAAACCTATTGGAACAAGTCGAGCTTTGTAGATAGTAACACTACCATCAGTGTCCGTCTTCCTCTTGAAGATCCATTTATTCTCAATGGCTTGCCGATCATCGGGCAAGTCAACCAAAGTCCATACTTTGTTCTCATACATGGATCCTATCTCACATTTCATGGCCTCAAGCCATTTTGTGGAATCTAGGCTCATCATCGCTTCCTCATAGTTTGTAGCTAGGTTCTTGACGGTCTAGTAACATGACTTCCAGAACAGGATTACCGTACCACTCTGGTGCGGAACGTGCTCTGGCTGACCTACGAGGTTTGGTAGTAACTTGATCCGAAGTTTCATGACATTATCATTAGCTTCCTCTCTAGTTGGTGTAGGCATCACGGGAACTATTTTTTGTGATGAGCAACTTTCCAATTCGAGACAAGGTAAAATTACCTCATCAAGTTCTACTTTCCTCCCACTCACTTCTTTCAACAGAAACTCCTTCTCTAGAAAGGATCCATTCTTAGCAACAAAAATATTTCCTTTGGATCTGTGATAGAAGGTGTACCCAATAGTATCCTTTGGGTATCCTATGACGCACTTCTCCAATTTGGGTTCGAGTTTATCAGGCTGAAACTTTTTCACATAAGCATCGCAACCCCAAACTTTAAGAAATGACAGCTTAGGTTTCTTGCCAAACCATAGTTCATACGGTATCATCTCAACAGGTTTATACGGTGCCCTATTTATCGTGAATGCAGTTGTCTCTAATGCATAACCCTAAAACAATAGTGGTAAATCGGTAAGAGACATCGTAGATCGCACCATATCTTATAAAGCACGGTTACAATGTTCGGACACACCATTACGCTATGGTGTTCCAGGTGGCGCGTGTTGTGAGACTATTCCACATTGTTTTAAATGAAGGCCAAACTCATAACTCAAATATTCGCCTCCGCGATCAGATCATAGAAACTTCATTTTCTTTTTATGATGATTCTCCACTTCATTCTGAAATTCTTTGAACTTTTCAAATGTTTCAGACTTGTGTTTCATCAGGTAGATATACTCATATCTTCTCAAATCATCTGTGAAGGTTAGAAAATAATGATACCCGCCGTGAGCCTCAACACTCATTGGACCGCATACATCGGTATGTATTATTTCCAGTAAGTTAGCGGCTCGCTCCATTGTTCCAGAGAACGGGGTCTTAGTCATCTTGCCCATGAGGCATGGTTCGCAAGCATCAAATCATTCATAATCAAGTGATTCCAAAAGTCCATCTGCATGGAGTTTCTTCGTGTGCTTTACACCAATATGACCTAAACGGCAGTGCCACAAATATGTTGCACTATCATTATCAACTTTGCATCTTTTGGCATCAATATTATGAATATGTGTATCACTACGATCGAGATTCAATAAACCATATATATTGAGTGTATGACCATAGAAGGTTTTATTCATGAAAACAGAATAACAATTATTCTTTGACTTAAAATGAATAACCGTATTGCAATAAACATGATCCAATCATATTCATGCTCAATGCAAACACCAAATAACATTTATTTTAAGTTTAACATTAATACTGAAGGTAAAGGGAGTGTGCGATGGTGATCTTATCCACCTTGTAATAACTTCCAACACACATCGTCACCTCGCCCTTAACTAGTATCTGTTCATTTTGCAACTCTTGTTTCGAGTTACAAATCTTAGCAACTGAACCGGTATCAAATACCCAGGGGCTACTATGAACACTAGTAAAGTAAACATCAATAACATGTATATCAAATATACCTTTGTTCACTTTGCCATCCTTCTTATATGTCAAGTATTTGGGGTAGTTCCGTTTCCCATGACTATCCCTTCTGTAGTTCTGGGGTTTCACTGTGCCTCCCCATCCTTTCTTCCGGGGTTTTTTGAACTTATTTGGTGCCCAACTTCACCACTTCTCTCCCAACACAATCACACTCCTCTACACGTATGTCTCCCTGTGAGAAAACTTCTTGGGCTGTCGACCGCGCTTGGGTTTGTTCAAGCACATTTTTACTTGCCGCTCTCAGATCCAAATGTGAGGGGATCTAGGGATTCAGATGAGGGTAGGAGTACTTTTCCAGCCATGACCCTTCCCGACTAAGTTAGAGGGTAGTAGTCGACCTGGTTCTACTGCCGAGACGTCCCAACTCCGGGTCAATCGACTGGCCTTCCTCCTTTCTCCGTGGACCGAGTCCACCAACCTTCTTTGCTTATCGTGACTCTAGCAGAGAAAGGAGAGGTGTCCACGTTAGTCGACCGAGTGGTCCAGCTGGTTCGTGATGGTGTGACTGGCATGGACTTGCTGGAAGTGTTTCTCAGTAGGCGCATCCAGCCCCTTGAAGCCCGCGATCACCCGATGTGGTTGTATTCGGGCCCCAACGACACCGCCCGGGTCGATCTAGAGGAAGTTTCCAAGAAGACGGTGGAGCAATGGTTGCGGAGCATTAGCGGTAATAAAGACAACCCTAGAGGATCCAGAAGAGTCGCTCCATTCAGCGCCAAGAATGGACCGTAAAAGGTCTGACTTCTATAACTGAGTGCATCTTTATTCTGATTTGCGACTATACTTGAATCTGATTGGTTCCTGTCGAACTTCTTTCCTTGCAGATTTATACTGAGATGTACTCGATGCCGAATGGAGAACAAGTCCAGGAGGGAGCCAAGAGCGAAGGTGAGAGTGTTGACTGGAAATCTAAAGATGAAAGCAACAATGACGACGACGACTCGAGAAGCGACAAGGAAGTCGACTAACCGCCTCATTCTAAAAGACGTTCCTTCCAGATGCACTACCCAGCAGGTGGACGCGGCAAAATGGCTGCATCAAGCGCGCAGGTGTTGAAGCGCACTTGGACGTCCACTCCCGAGATGACGGAGAAGGCCCCGAAGCAGCCCAAGGTTGCGCCTACAAAGACTCAGAAGGCCCTCCTGAAGATCAAAGTGGACGTCCCCTTTGCCTCTGCGTAAGTATTTTGTTATCTCTCTTCACTTTCGCATCGTTTGGAAACTTCTACACTTCTATCGACTCATCTTCTTGCTTGACCGAGTGAGTTCTTGAAACTTTCAGCGTTGCTACCTCTGGGACTTCCATGGACATTTACACGGATCAAGATGATGAGGAGACTGAAGACGCGACATCTTCCAAAGTGGGTACAACTCCACAACCTTGTTCTCTTTTTATCACTTGAATTGTCGGTCGACCGAACTCTAACGGCCAAGTCTTATGCAGCGCCTCAAAATGTCATTGAACTACCTGATGATGATGAAGACATGCCCTAGAAGACCACGGGAAGGAAGAACAGAACTTCGAGCAGGAGGGTGCCTGCCAGTAAGGTACCTTAGTCGACACCAGTGCCAGAGCCAATGACTCAGCAATCTGGAGACCAAGTTCGGGCTTCAGTTTCTTTCATCGTCCATGTGTCGACTGATCATCCTTCGGCGTCGACCGCTCAAGTCCCTGCTCTGTCGGTGCAACTCCATGCTTCAGATCCTTTAGCTGACTCGACCATTCCACAAGCTCCACTCTTCGTCACCCATCATGTCCTAGAGGACCAGGTGAGTGCTGCCAAGGAAGCTATACGCCAGCCAGGCTTTATGATGGAGCAGATGAAGGTGGTGCGCGAGGCTAGTCAAGTTGCTTATGATGCCAGCTCAGCTCTCTGGACCAACGTCCAGGTTAGTTGATTTCCGACTGATCTTTATCTTGACGCTTGTTCTGTTAGGATATGATACCCGAAAACTATTGTGCTTTGGAACCTTTAATGTGCATCTGTCATGAATCTGCATCTTGCATCTGTACACCCACTGGGTGCTTCAACTTTTGCTGAGTTGTTTTTCCACTTGAGTCGATTAGGTTTCATCGAGTGTATCTTCGAATCAGTGGGGGCACACAGAGTGCACCCATTGGGTGTAGTCCCCAAGGCCACCGTCGAATGGTTGGTTCGGCGGGGGTCTTTTTCAAAATGTCTCTTTACTGTTCTTCCACTCGTCTAGACAGGTCGTGTCGAGTCGAATCCGGACCAGTGGGGGCACGCTGAGTGCACCCACTGGGTTTAGTCCCCGAGGTTGCGGTCGACTATGGGCAGTCGGCGGTGGTCTGAGAATAAGTATTGCCTTCCTTTTTTCTCAACTGGACGGACCATGACGATTGAAAAGTCGAACCAGTGGGGGCACGCTAAGTGCACCCACTGGGTGTAGTCCCCGAGACTACTATTGAATGTTTGATTCGGTAGTAGTCTTAGAACTCTTTTTGTCATAATGATCTGAACTTGTATCTTATTGCTCAACAACGATCGATCTTTGTCCATCTACTGTCGACTGACGTGTCTTATCTGTCGATTGTAAAAATCTTGTGCATTCCGGTCTTAGTTCGCTGAACCGAAGCAGAAACAAATTCAGCTCAACCTTGATCTGGAACTAGCTAAGCAAAATCTGCAGAAGGCCAAGGATGAAGCAGCTGCTATGGGAGGTAACTATTTGTCGACTGTTTGCTTTGCCAGCTTTACTTTTCGCCTTTTGAACCAAGTGAATCCACTCGAACAGATGTGTTTAGTGAAAACAGACAACTCCAAGCTCGTCTGAAGAATGTTATTTCTTTAGACAAAATGAAGCAGGCACTGGAGCAGAAGGACCTTGACCTTGCCGCAGCTCAGAAGACGGCACGGGAGAAAACTGAACTTGCGGACAAGAAGCTGACTTCAGTCGGCAAGTTAGAAGAAGAAAACGCCAAATTGAAGACTGCCATCACCGAAGCCAACAAAGACGTTGTGCAACTAAAGAAGGACAAGGTGGTTCTGACCGACAAAGTTGGAGATGTCACTCGGAAGAGAGACGAGCTGGAGGTTTATCTGGGAGAACTCGCCAAGAAGTTGTTCCTTATGCTTGAAGGTACTTTCCCATGTCCGACCGATTTGCCGCTATTGACTCTTCATATAGCTATCGACTCATCAATTTTCTGTGTGTGCAGTATTCTGTCAAAACTTTGAGGAAGAGACCGGGCGGATTGAGACCGAGCTAGACCCTATAAACTCCCCCATCAAGGATGAAGCTGCAATGAACGTGCTGCGACTGGAATCTCGCTTCTCCAGTGTCACCAATTATCTGGCTCTACTAAAGGTGGCGGTATCACGGATCGACGCGGAACTGTGGCCGAGGGAGACATTCCAGAATGACCTTGAGTCGGTGATGACTCGACTCAACAAGATCCCCGGTCGAGTGCAGGCGTGGAAGAAGTCATCTGCTGAGTGTGGTGCTGACGTGGCTCTATCTCTGGTCCGCGTCCATTGCAAGGAAGTCAGAGAAGAAAAAATCATGGCCCTCAAGGTTTCCAATACCAATAGACATAACTTCCAGTCCTTCATGGAGACCTTCCTTGACACTGCCACTCGTATTGCTGATGGAATCAACCTGGATGAGTTCGTCGAGCCAGCTAGCCCTCCTCCTGCCGAGTGATCAAACTTTAAGCCTCACTTTTATTTGCCTTGGAATGCCGAGTGATTTTGTAACCGTTAAACTCCTTCGGGCCTGACGCCCGAGTACTGCTGTTTGTGGTTCTGGACCTTGCTGGATTAATCTGAACTTGATTTTTCCGTTCAACATGGTTGCTATGCTTTTATCGCTATCAAATCTTTTAATTTCGATTGAATCTTGATTCTTCACTCACAATAGATGTTGTATTTTTGACGAAGCTTCGATGAGAAGGTTGTGGGAATGAGCACTAGGTGGTGCACATGACCTGCACTTCGTCGTCCTTGCGGATCAGGATGGAGCGTTCACTGTACTTGTGATGCAGCTCTGTCGAGAGGGTCATGAGCAAGAGCACTAGGTGTTGCACACGACCTGCACCTCGTCATCCTTACGGATCAGGATGGAGCGGGCATTGTATTTATGGCGAAGCTCCGTCGAGAGGACCATGGGAGAGAACACTAGGTGCTGCACATGACCTGCACCTCGTCGTCCTGACGGATCGAGATGGAGTGGACTCCATTCGGAGTAGTTTTTAACTTAGGCAAATCGGGTTCGCGGCTACACCCCCGAGTGAGAGGATTGATCTTCACTTGGAGGATTTTTTAACTTACGTGATTATGGGGTCGCAGCTAAGCCCCCAAGTGAGAGGATTGCTCTTCACTTAGAGTAGTTTTTAACTTAGGTGAATCGGATTCATGGCTAAGCCCCCGAGTGAGAGGATTGCTCTTCACTCGGAGGATTTTTTTTAACTTAGGCGATTACGGGGTCGCGGCTAAGCCCCCGAGTGAGGGGATTGCTCTTCACTCGGAGGATCTTTTAACTTAGGCGATTACGGGGTCGCGGCTAAGCCCCCGAGTGAGAGGATTGCTCTTCACTCGGAGGATTTTTTAACTTAGGTGATTACGGGGTCGCGGCTAAGCCCCCGAGTGGGAGGATTGCTCTCCACTCGGAGTAGTTTTTAACTTAGCCGAATCTGGTTCGTGGCTAAGCCCCCGAGTGAGAGGATTGCGCTTCACTCGGAGGATTTTTTAACTTAGGCAATTTGGGGATTGCGGCTAAGCCCCCGAGTGGGAGGGTTTCTCTCTACTCGGAGTAGTTTTTAACTTAGGCGAATCGGGTTCGCGGCTAAGCCTCCGAGTGGGAGGATTACTCTCCACTCGGAGTAGTTTTTAACTTAGGCGATTACGGGATCGCGGCTAAGCCTCTGAGTGAGAGGATTGTTCTTCACTCAGAGGATGTTTTAACTTAGGCGAATCGAGTTCGCAGCTAAACACCCGAATGAGAGAGTTGCTCTTCACATAGAGTAGTTTTTAACTTAGGCGAATTGGGTTCGTGGCTAAGCCCCCGAGTGAGAGGATTGCTCTTAACTTGGAGGATTTTTTAACTTAGGTGAATCAGGTTCGCGGCTAAGCCCCCGAGTGAGAGGGTTGCTCTTCACTCGAATGATTCTTTAACTTAGGCAAATCAGGTTCGGGGCTAAGCCACCCACTAGAACACATGTGTTTGGAAAAATCATTAAGATACTGCAAAAATCTTGTCTTTGATAAGCAAACTGAATGATTCTTATTACAACTCGTCGACTCGAGTGTTTAGGTATAAAAACGGCGGAGTAGATCCGCATTCCACGAGCGTGTCTCGTCTTTCTTCGTGGCTACATTGTAGAGGTGATACGCCCCGTTGTGGAGCACCTTGGTGATGATGAAGGGACCTTCCCAGGCCAGAGCAAGCTTGTGAGGTCGTTTTTCATGCACTCGGAGTACAAGATCTTCTTGGAACGCTCGACCTCTGACATTACGGGCATGGAATCGACGCAAGTCTTGCTGATAGATGGTCAACCTGATCAGAGCCATCTCACGTTCTTCCTCCAAGAGATCAATTGCGTCTTGGCGTGCTTGTTCAACTTCAACTTCTGAGAAAAGTTCCACTCGGGAAGCGTTGTGCAATAAGTCGCTCGGAAGCACAACTTCAGCGCCATACACCATGAAGAAAGGGGTTCGGTCAATCGACCGGTTCAAAGTTGTTCTCAGTCCCCACAAGACATACGGCAATTTAGTCACCCAAGCTCCAGCAGCATGCTTGATATCACACATCAGTATGGGTTTCAGCCCTTGAAGTATCAAACCATTCGCCCTTTTTGCCTGCCCATTCGACTGCGGATGCGTAACAAGTGCGTAGTCGACCAGAGTGCCTTGAGAAGGGCAGAATGCTCTGAACTCATCAGAATCAAAGTTGGAGCCATTATTTGTGATAATACTGTGAGGTACTCCATATCTGAAAATTAGTTCTCTGATGAAACTGACGGCAGTACTTGAATCAAGATTCTTGGGAGGCTTGCCTTCGATCCATTTAGTGAATTTGTTGACTGCTACAAGCAAATGAGTGAAACCACTTCTGCCGGTCTTGAAGGGCCAAACCATATCCAACCCCCAAACAGCAAACGGCCAGGCGAGTGGAATAGTCTTCAAGGCAGATGCAGGCTTGTAGGACATGTTTGAGTACAACTGACATCCTTCACACTTGTCGACTATATCTTTTGCCATCTCATTTGCTCGCGGCCAGTAGAATCCCGCTCGGTATGCTTTGGCTATGATGGTCCGAGAGGACGCATGGTAACCACAGGTCCCCGAGTGGATATCATTGAGAATCATTCGACCTTCTTCTGGCGTGATGCATCGCTGAGCAACTCCAGTAACACTCTCTCCGTAGAGTTGTTCACCTATCACGGTAAAGGCTTTGGATCGACGGACAATCTGACGGGCCTCATCTTCATCCTCCGGATGCTCCTTCCTGAGCATATATGCAATATAAGGCACCATACAATCGGGGGTGATGAACAAAACCTCCATGATCAGGTCGACCACGGCTGGGACTTCGATCTCAGTCGGATCGGTAGATTTTTTCGGTTGCGGGGGCTCTTCTGTGAAAGGATCCTCTTGAACTGACGGGGAATGGAGATGCTCCAAAAACACATTACTGGGGATAGGCTTCCGAGTGGAACCCAACTTCGCCAGGTCATCCGCTGCTTGATTCTTGATTCGGGGTATGTGGTGGAGCTATAACCCCTCAAACTTCTTTTCCAACTGTCTTACTGCATTGCAATAACCAGTCATAGCTGGGCTCTTGATGTCCCACTCCTTCATCACTTGATTGACCACTAAATCTGAGTCACTGTAAACCATCAGGCGACGGACACCGAGTGAAATGGCCATACACAACCCATACAGAAGTGCCTCATATTCAGCTTCATTGTTGGAGGAATCAAAGTGAATCTGGAGAACATAACTGAGTTTTCACCTCGTGGGGATACCAAGACTACCCCAGCACCAGAACCATTCAGCATCTTGGACCCATCAAAGAACATGGTCCAATGTTCTAAGTGAATCTGAGTCGGTTTTTGCTGCTCAATCCACTCGGCGAGGAAATCTGCTATTGATTGGGACTTGATTGCTTTCTTTGCCTCAAACTTGATATCCAACGGAAGGAGTTCAACTGCCCACTTTGCCACTCAACCGGTTGCATCTCTGTTGTTTAGAATTTCTGACGATGGAGCATCGCTGATGACTGAAACTGAGTGATCTAAAAAGTAGTGTGCAACTTTCTTCGCAGTCAAGTAAATTCCATAGAAAAGGTTCTGATAATGTGGATATCTCTGCTTGGACGAGGTCAAGACTTCAGAAATAGAATACACTAGGCATTGAACTTTGTAGGCTTTGCCTTCTTCTTCCCGCTCGACCGTGAGTACTGTGCTGACAACCTGTCCAGTGGCTGCTATATACAGTAGTAGAGGCTCTTTGCTAGCTGGGGCAACAAGCACTGGCTGGGTGGAAAGTAGGGCTTTGAGCTCTACAAACGTTGCTTCAGCTTCAGCAGTCCACTCGAACTTGTCAGACTTCTTCATCAGTTGGTAAAGAGGTAATGCCTTTTCACCGAGACGAGAAATGAATCGACTCGGAGCAGCCAAGAAACCAGTAAGCTTCTGAACATCGTGCACACGCACAGGGCGTTTCATTCGGAGGATTGCACCAACTTTTTTTGGGTTTGTGATAACCCACAAGTATAGGGGATCGCAACAGTTTTCGAGGGTAGAGTATTCAACCTAAATTTAATGATTCGACACAAGGGGAGCCAAAGAATATTCTCAAGTATTACCAGCTAAGTTGTCAATTCAACCACACCTGGAAACTTAATATCTGCAGCAAAGTGTTTAGTAGCAAAGTAATATGATAGTAGTGGTAACGATGGTACAAGGTAACGGTAGCAAAAGTAATATTTTTGGTGTTTTATAGTGATGATAACAATAGTAATAGAAAAGTAAATAAGCGAAGAACAATATATGGAAAGCTCGTAGGCAATGGATCGGTGACGGAGAATTATGCCGGATGTGCTTCATCATGTAACAGTCATAACCTAGGGTGACACAGAACTAGCTCCAGTTCATCAATGTAATGTAGGCATGTATTCTGAATATAGTCATACGTGCTTATGGAAATGAACTTGCATGACATCTTTTGTCCTACCCACCCGTGGCAGCGGGGTCCTAGCGAAAACTAAGGGATATTAAGGCCTCCTTTTAATAGAGTACCGGACCAAAGCATTAACACATAGTGAATACATGAACTCGTCAAACTACGGTCATCACCAGTAAGTATCCCGATTATTGTCACTTCGGGGTTAACGGATCATAAAACATAATAGGTGACTATAGACTTGCAAGACAGGATCAAGAACTCTCATATATTGATGAAAACATAATAGGTTCAGATCTGAAATCATGGCACTCGGGCCCTAGTGACAAGCATTAAGCATAGCAAAGTTGTAGCAACATCAATCTCAGAACATAGTGGATACTAGGGATCAAACCCTAACAAAACTAACTTGATTACATGATAAATCTCATCCAACCCATCACCGTCTAGCAAGCCTACAATGGAATTACTCACGCACAGCGGTGAGCATCAAGAAATTGGTGATGGAGGAAGGTTGATGATGACGATGGCGACGGATTCCCCTCTCCGGAGCCCCGAACGGACCCCAGATCAGCCTCCCCGAGAGAGTTTAGAGCTTGGCTGCGGCTCCATATCGTAAAACGCGACAAATCCTTCTCCCTGATTTTTCTCTCCCCAAAAGTGAATATAAGGAGTGAGGGTTGAGGTCGGTGGAGCATCAGGGGGCCCACGAGGCAGGGGCGCGCCCCCACCCTCGTGGACAGGTGGAGGCCCCCCTGACGTGGATCTTCCTTCCAATATTTTTTATATATTCCAAAATAATTCTCCATTGATTTTCAGGTCATTCCGAAAACTTTTATTTCTGCACAAAAATAACACCATGGCAATTCTGCTGAAAACAGCGTCAGTCCGGGTTAGTTCCATCCAAATCATGCAAGTTAGAGTCCAAAACAAGGGCAAAAGTGTTTGAAAAAGTAGATACGATAGAGACGTATCAACTCCCCCAAGCTTAAACCTTTGCTTGTCCTCAAGCAATTCAGTTGATAAACTGAAAGTGATAAGGAAAAACTTTTACAAACTCTGTTTGCTCTTGTTGTTGTAAATATGTAAAGCCGGCATTCAAGTTTTCAGCAAAGATTATGAACTAACCATATTCACAATGACATTTAGGTCTCATGTTTACTCATATCAATGGCATAATCAACTAGCGAGCAATAATAATAAATCTCGGATGACAACACTTTCTCAAAACAATCATGATATGATATATCAAGATGGTATCTCACTAGCCCTTTCTAAGACCGCAAAACATAAATTCAGAGCACTTTTAAAGATCAAGGACTGACTAGACATTGTAATTCATGGTAAAAGAGATCCAGTCAAGTCATACTCAATGTAAACTAACGGTAATGGATGCAAATGACAGCGGTGCTCTCCAACTGGTGCGTTTTAATAAGAGGATGATGACTCAGCATAAAAGTAAATAGATAGTCCCTTCGTAGAGGGAAGCAGGGATTTGTAGAGGTGCCAGAGCTCGGTTTTGAAATAGATATGTAGCGACCCGACCTCAGACGGTCAAGTCTCTGTGCTTAAGTGTCATCCATGGATCGGTATGCTGACACACACAGTACTCGAGGATTTTTAACAGAGGTAAATCACATGTATAAAATAACGTAAATAATATTACCTCAATCCAAATAGCGGAAGTAACAACAAGGTTGTGGATTCCCATCAACACCAACGACAAAGTTGAGTGTAGAAATCGTAACCCTAACGTATCACTTACTCTTCGTAAGAATCCTGTAACATGAGACGTTGCAACCACAAAGGGTCAGTACATTGAATGTACTGACAAATTCACACCATAGGATAATGATGAATAGATAGGTTTTGAGGAGACCCCCACCTTTTTCTTGCTAGCCTGTCCGGATCTCGAGGACGAGATTCATTTTAAGGGTGGTAGGTTTGTAACATCCCAAAATTCTAAATTTTGGAATGTTATAATGAATAGATAGATTGATTGTTTGTTTGATTGTTGTGTGATTGATTGAGTGAAATTTGAAACTTTTTGAAAGTTAAATGAGAGGGAATAAAAGGACTTTCCCAAACTTTCACCTTTTTGCATTTTGGTCTCAGTGATTCAAATTCTTTTCAAATACAAAACCCTAGAGAGAAGATGGCATGACTTCTTCCATTTAATTAAATGAAAAGGGTATTTGAAAATATTTGAATTTTATTTGGAAATATTTTCAAATTCAGAAACTTCAAGCGACTCAATGATTTTCTTGAGAGAAGATAAAATGACTTCATCAAATTATATGAAATATGAGTTGGGAGTTTAAAAGGATCAAATTTAAAGTCCTTTTGGAAATTATTTTCAATTTGGAGTTATTTGGATTTTTTTTTCAAATTATTTTTCTCCAGAAATAAAATATATGGAAAATAGGGTAACATGATTCCCTAAATCAGAAAATTGGAGAGAAATATTTTTGAAATTATTTTGGTATTTCTAAAATAATTTTTATTGGATTTTAGTAGGGCAGTGGCACTCTTTGAATTATTTGAATTTTCTCTATTTTATATGACTTGAAAAAAATGTTCATGTTGTAGAAATTTTTTTTCTGAAAATTTTAATATATAATATGCCTATATAAAATATATGTTTAATTTTTTATTTATTCAGGTTATCCTTCTGTTTGTGTTTAAAAAAACTGTACGTGCGGCCCGTCCCTAAATGTTGCGCACGTGCGCATCATAGTACCAGCGGGCGTCCTATATATTTTTTTCTTTTCTTATATGGGCCAGGCCCAGCCGGCCATACTCCTTCCCCATTTTTTTTCTTTCCATAGTTTTGTTTTCTCTCTTCTTTTCAGTTGCTCAAAAAAAATTGCAGTGTGCGCGGCCGCGAACCGCCTAAAGGCCTTTTGGCGCATGGCGCATCTCCTCTCTCTGTTTCGTATATTTTCGTTTATGTTTAGTCCCACATTACCTAATCTTTGACCCTTAAATCTCTTTTCCACCTATAAATATAGACCCATAAAGCCTCCAAAAATATATTTCTCCTCTCCGGCGCGACTTCTGGAAATTCTCTCTTCTCTCCAATGTCGTCTTTTCTCTGCCTTATAAAGGTATCTTTCTTTATTTTTTTATACTTCCGTAGTTTATTATTTATAGACTAGTACGATAAAATAATTAGATTACCAATTAGTCTCTGTATTTATACATTAGACCTAAAATTCTTTTAGCGTAGCTATTTTTCTTCCGTAAAATAGCTTGGCCCTGATTTTTCAAATAGCCATAACTTTTTACTCGTTCATCCAAATTAGATGAAACCAACGCCCACTTCTTCGTTACAACCCCCTCTATCCAGTAAACCAACTCAAACAAGTTTTTGCCTTTGTAAAATTTGACCTAGATCCAGAATAGTGAACAAAGCTTGTTTCTTTCGCTGTTTGACTTTCGTTGCTTCTTTCAATTTGATTCTTTTTGCAAACCGGAGTTCTTAAGTTGAACTTTCTAGTTAGATCTCTTATTTGAGTTTTGCCTGTGCATTAGATGGGTGCTTATTGTATGCTTGTTTGTTTACGATAGAGTATCCGGAGTGCGCCGCTTGCTACTTCGAATCTCGAGGTTTCGCGGATCATCAGCAAGGCAAGTAACACTTTGATCATACCTCCTATTACCCAGTTTTATTGCATTAGATCAATTCTCAAACAATGCATGATTAGGATCTAATTAAATTGTGGGTTTTGGGAAGTAGATGAGGTAGTACCTATTACCTGTTTCTTTATCAAACCTTTGGGAGTTACTTCTACATTTTCTTATTATGCCATGCTATGCTAGTAGACGTGGATTGGGTGAGTGTATCCATGACAGATGTGAGATTGTTAAAAATTAATGGTTTATCTAAGGTGGCAACTTAAATACATATCTGGGTGGACTGAGGCACCTGGGTATTCCAGCGATTGCCTATTTTCTTTTGGACCGCCACCCAGGCTTAAAGGGATCATGAGATTATTCATACTAGAAACTCCTGTGTGCAGCCACAAGCTACTATGGGCTCTAGCATAGTTGACTAAGTCGTACGAACTCTTACAGTGGTAGACTAGCAGATGTAGGGGAAAGTAGGTGTAACGGTCTACCCGATCGTAAGGTGCTAGTGCTTCTAAAAGACTTTGTCTCAAATCATCCATTTCTCAAACACCATGTAGTGCGAGAATCTCAATGGAGGAGATCGAGTCTTGTGGGGAAAAGTGCGCAAACCTCTGCAGAGTGTATAAGCTAATCATGGTTAGCCGTGTCCCCGGTTATGGACAATTTGAGTATCTAGTACTTGGATTATCATGTGAATCTCATCATGTTACTCTATTTAATATTGTTGGGTTTTTAATGATGATACTTAATTGGGATTGAGAGGGTGTCTACACTCTCAATGTTTAACAACTACCATGATAGTGAAATAAAATTTATTCCTTTGCAGTAGGGAAAAATTGGCTTTACGCAAAAACTGTAACCATAGAGCTTTCCACCAGCCAATTATGCATGTAGTATAGCCTTATTCTTTCATTGCTCTCCATGTGTTACTTTGCCAGCATATTCCATGTGCTGACCCGTTTCCTGGGCAACGTTCATGTTGCAGACTTCTCAGACGACGAGTAAGGTGCCTTTAGGTCGTGGTTCTATACTCATTGATGCCGTTGGAGTTGATGGACTCACTTATCTTCCAAGCCTTCCGCTGTTATCGTTATTAGATGGCCTTAAGCCATATTTTATTGTAATAAGTTCTCTTTTGAGACATTCGATGTAATAAGTGTGTGATTGCTACTCTGTTATAAATCCTTCAAGTACAGTGCGGTGTCAGCATTACTGATCCAGGGATGACACTGGAGCCCAGAGATTGGACCGTCTGAGGTCTGGTCGCTACAAGATATGAATAATATTTTGAGCGGTATACTTTCATTGTCAACATAACAACCAAGAGATGGCGATATCTTCCATGCAACACATTATAGGCGGTTCCCAAACAGAATGGTAAAGTTTATACTCCCCCTCCACCAACAAGCATCAATGAATGGCTTGCTCGAAACAACGAGTGCCTCCAACTAACAAGAGTCCCCGGGGAGTTTTGTTTGCACTTATTTTTATTTGATTTGCATAAAGGGGACTGGGCATCCCGGTGACCAGCCATTTTCTCATGAGTGAGGAGCAGAGTCCACTCTTGAGAATAACCCGCCTAACATGGAAGATACAAACAACCCTAGTTGATACATGAGTTATTCGAGCATACAAAACAGAATGTTTATTTGAAGGTTTAGAGTTTGGCACATACAAATTTACTTGGAACGGCGGGTAGATACCGTATATAGGTAGGTATGGTGGACTCATATGGAATAACTTTGGGGTTTATGGAATTGGATGCACAAGCAGTATCCCCGCTTAGTAAAGGTGAAGGCTAGGAAAAGACTGGGAAGCGACCAGCTAGAGAGCGACAACAGGCATGAACATGCATTAAAATTAGTCAACACCGAATGCAAGCATGAGTAGAATATAATGCACCATGAACATAAATATCGTAGAGGCTATGTTGATTTTGTTTCAACTACATGCGTGAACATGTGCCAAGTCAAGCCACTCGAATCGTTCAAAACAGGATACCACCCTATCATACCACATCACAACCATTTTAATAGCATGTTGGCACGCAAGGTGAACTATTATATGCTCCTAGCTAATTAAGCACGACATAAGCAACTATAATCTCTAATTGTCATTGCAAACATGTTTATTCATAATAGGCTGAATCAGGAACGATGAACTAATCATATTTACAAAAACAAGAGAGGTCGAGTTCATACCAGCTTCTCATCTCAATAAGTTCATGGTTAATAATAATAGTGCACGTGCATTGGACTAAGATGGAATCTGCAAGCATTGAATTCAAGAGAGAAGACAAGGTAATATGGGCTCTTCGTTAGATCAACAATGATGCATATGAGAGCCACTCAACATTTTCATTATGGTCTTCTCCTCTCGACCCCCTAAGGGAAGGAAAGAATTAAAACTATTTACACGGGAAAGCTCCCAACAAGCAAAAGAAGAACGAGAAATATTTTTGGGTTTTCTTTTTAATTACTACTGCAAGCATGGAAAGTAAACTAATTAAAAGCTACAACTATTTTTTTGTTTTTCTTAAGGTTTATTAAACACACAAGAAGAAAGCATAAAAAGGAAAATAAACTAGCATGGATGATACAATGAAAAAGTATGACCACCGACAACTAGCAATGAGTGTGTGAACATGAATGCAATGTCGGTGAGAGATACATACTCCCCCAAGCTTAGGCTTTTGGCCTAAGTTGGTCTATGGCCACGACTGGCCTGGCGGATATCCAAAGTAATAGTTGGGGTCGTACTGTGATGAAGCCTCGGATTGCCACTGGTTGGCAATCACCTCCGGATCCCACTGGTAATCAGAATGTCGTGGAGGATCAAATTGTGGTTCTGGCTCCGTAGCTGATGTAGGGTTCCGGTAGGCGTGAGTGGCCTCCAATGGAACAAGGTACTTGCCTGCAGATAAATCAAACAAGGAAGGAGCAGGCAAGGTAATAGTCTCAGGATGATTTTTACCAAATATTAATTTGTACTTAAGCGCCTTTTCCCTATTCTTAACAATAAAATCATGTGCTACCATACTCTTATAATCTAAATAAACAGGAGGCAACAACTTCTCTTCCTTCTCATAATGCCTAATAGGTATGTTAAAGTGTGCAGCGAGGCGCGAGACGAAGATGCCTCCAAGGACGGGGCCCTTAGTACGGTTAAGATTTAACCGCTTTGCAATAATAGCGCCCATACTGAATGTGTCATCACGAAATAAGGCATGGCACAAAATAACAATATCACGGGCACTCAGGTTTCCTCAGTTTCCGTGCCCAATTAAGCATCTACTAGCAAATATAGCCAAGTAACGTAGAATAGGAAAGTGTATGCTAGTAATTTGTGCATCAAAAACCTTCCTCGTTTCCCCTACAGTAATGGTATCAATAAACCCATCCACATCGTCACAATGTGGTTCCTCTACACTGCCCTCGAAAGGGATCAAACAAACCCGACAAAAATCTTGAAGTGACATCTCCTTATGCTCATCATATAAATAAAATTCCACCGTAGGTGGTGAGCTCCTAGCATGGAAATGAAAGTTTTGCACAAAGATATTGGTGAATAAGAGATACTGTTCGCGTTGGCCATGGAGGAAGGCGGTGAGGCCTGCATTCTGAGCCAACTCATAGAAATCATCATAAATCCCGGCTGCTCTCAAGAAACTATCAGAAGGCCATTCACAAGGCCGAACTTCTGTGGTGCGAGGGAGATTATATTTGGGCCTCTTATCCTCCTCACTTTGCTTATCCTTCGAGCTTCGGCTCGATGAGCCCCTCAAAAATCTTTTCATCTTTTTTTGAAAATTTCTGAAATTTTTAGTAACTTCAAAATAAAAGTGAACCAAACTCAGCAAGATTGATAGCAACTACTCCTACAAGTGCCTAGAGGCAATATCATGCATCAAAACTACTTTTGACCATATAAATTTGACATGCAAGCTCAAGAACAGGGTCACCTAAGTAGCAAAAATATGCAATGAATAAAGCACTAGAACAAAAACTAATTAGACCATTGGAGGAGTCACATACCAAGGAACAATCCCCCAAAGCAGTTTTGTGAGAGGTGCTTTGAGCAAGGAGATCGAAAATGGCAGCAACATGAGCTTGGACTCGGGTTTGAGCTGGTTAGTGATGTTTGTGGGAGGAAGAAGGAGTGTGTGGTAGCTGGAATAAGTGGAGGGGAGCCACCATGGGCCCACGAGGCAGGGGCACGCCCTCCACCCTGTGGCCAGGTGCTTGCTCCCCCTGTTGTGTTCTCAGTGCCAGATATTCTCAAATATTCCAGAAAAAATCATATTTAAATTTCAGGGCATTTGGAGAACTTTTATTTTTGGGGTATTTTTTATTGCATTGACAATTCAGAAAACAGACAGGAATTACTATTTTTGCTTTATTTAATATAAATAACAGAAAGTAAAAAGAGGGTACAGAGAGTTGTGTTTTCTAAATTCATCCATCTCATGCTCATCAAAAGGAATCTACTAACAAGGTTGATCAGGTCTTGTTAACAAACTCATTCCGAATAATATGGAACTGGAGAATTTTCGAGTAACACTAGGTTACCTCAACGGGGATATGCACATCCCCAACAATAAGAATATCATATTTCTTCTTGATAGTAGGAAGAGGAAATTCAAAACCTCCAAAAATAATCGATGGAATTTTTCCAATAGAGTTTATACTATGAACTTGAGGTTGTTTCCTCGGAAAGTGTACCGTATCCTCATTGCCATTAACATGAAAAGTGACATTGCCTTTGGTGCAATCAATAACAGCCCCTGTAGTATTCAAAAAGGGTCTTCCAAAAATAATAGACATACTATCGTCCTCGGGAATATCAAGAATAACAAAGTCCGTTAAAATAGTAACGTTTGCAACCACAACAGGCACATCCTCACAAATACCAACAGGTATAGCAGTTAATTTATTAGCCATTTGCAAAGATATTTCAGTAGGTGTCAACTTATTCAAATCAAGTCTATGATATAAAGAGAGTTGCATAACACTAACACCGACTCCAAGATCACATAAAGCAGTTTTAACATAGTTTCTTTTAATAGAGCATGGTATAGTTGGTACTCCGAGATCTCCTAGTTTCTTAGGTATTCCACCTTTAAAAGTATAATTAGCAAGCATGGTGGAAATTTCAGCTTCTGGTATCTTTCTTTTATTTGTAACATTTTCTTTCATATACATCATAAGGATTCATTTTGAGCATATCAGTCAAACGCATACGCAAGAAGATAGGTCTAATCATTTCAGCAAAGCGCTCAAAATCCTCATCATCCTTTTTCTTGGATGGTTTAGGAGGAAAAGGCATGGGTTTCTGAACCCATGGTTCTCTTTCCTTACCGTGCTTCCTAGCAACAAAGTCTCTCTTATCAGAACGTCGATTCTTTGATTGTGGGTTATCAAGATCAACAGCAGGCTCAATCTTTACATCATTATCATTGCTAGGTTGAGCATCAACATGAGTATCATTATTAACATTATCACTAGGTTCATGTTCATTACCAGATTGTGTTTCAGCACGAGAAATAGAAATATCATTGGGATTCTCAGGTGTGTCTACAACAGGTTCACTAGAAGCATGCAAAGTCTTATCATTTTTCTTTTTATTCCTCTTAGAAGGACTAGGTGCATCAATATTATTTCTCTGAGAATCTTGCTCAATTGTCTTAGGATGGCCCTCAGGATACAAAGGTTCCTGAGTCATTTTACCACCTCTAGTCATAACTCTAACAGCATTATCATTTTTCTTACTATTTAATTCATTGAGCAAATCATTCTGAGCTTTAAGTACTTGTTCTACTTGAGTGGTAATCATAGAAGCATGTTTACTAATAAGTTTAAGTCCACCTTTAACATTAGCCATATAATCACCCAAGTGTTCAAGCATATCAGCATTGCGTTTTAATACTCTACCAAAATAAGCATTAAAGTTTTCTTGTTTAACCATAGAGTCATCAAACTCATCCAAGCATGGGCTAGCAAACTTAGTAAATGGGATTTCAACTTTATCATATCTATAGAGAGAATTTACCTTTACTACCTATGTCGGGCTATCAAGACCATGTACTTCTTCAATAGGTGGTAAATTAAGACCATGTATTTCTTTAATAGGAGGTAAATTCTTAACATCTTCAGCTTTAATACCCTTTTCTTTCATAGATTTCTTTGCCTCTTGCATATCTTCATGACTGAGAAATAGAATACCCCTTTTCTTCACAGTTGGCTTAGGAGTTGGTTCAGGAATTGGATCAGGAAGTGTCCAATTATTTTCATTAGTCAACATATTATTCAATAGAATTTCAGCTTCATCTAGTGTTCTTTCCCTGAAAACACAACCAGCACAACTATCCAGGTGGTCTCTGGAAGCATCGGTTAGTCCATTATAAAAGATATCAAGTATTTCATTTTTCTTGAGAGGATGATCAGGCAAAGCATTAAGTAATTGGAGAAGCCTCCCCCAAGCTTGTGGGAGACTCTCTTCTTCAATTTGCACAAAATTATATATTTCCCTTAAAGTAGCTTGTTTCTTATGAGCAGGGAAATATTTAGCAGAGAAGTAATAAATCATATCCTGGGGACTACGCACACAACCAAGAACAAGAGAATTAAACCATATCTTAGCATTACCCTTTAATGAGAACAGAAATAATTTAAGGATATAATAGTAGCGAGTTTTCTCATCATTAGTGAATAGGGTAGCTATATCATTTAATTTAGTAAGATGTGCCACAACAGTTTCAGATTCATAACCATAGAAAGGATCAGATTCAACTAAAGTAATTATCTTAGGATCAACAGAGAAATCATAATCCTTATCAGTAACAAAGATTGGTGAAGTAGCATAAGCAGGGTCATATTTCATTCTAGCATTCAGAGTTTTTTGTTTCAGCTTAGCTAATAATTTCTTAAGATCACTCCTATCATTGCAAGCAAGAAAATCTCTAGCATTTTCTTCATCCATAACATAGCCCTCAGGCACAACAGGTAATTCATATCTAGGGGGGAATCTTCATCATCACTTTCATCAATATTATCAGTTTCAATAATATAATTTCATTCTCTCTAGCCCTTGCAAGTTATTCATCAAGAAATTCACCAAGTAGCACAGTAGTATCAAGAATAGAAGTAGTTTCATCATAAGTATCATGCATAACAGAAGTGGCATCATCAATAACATGCGACATAACAGAATTAATAGGATAAGCATGTCTAGGTGTCGAAAGCTTACTCAAAATAGAAGGTGAATCAAGTGCAGAGCTAGATGGCAGTTCCTTACCACCCCTCGTAGTTGAGGGATAAATCTTGGTTCTTGGATCTTTCAAGTTCTTCATAATGAAGCAGATATAAATCCCAAGTGACTCAAAGAATAGAGCTATGCTCCCCGGCAACGGCGCCAGAAAATAGTCTTGATAACCCACAAGTATAGGGGATCGTAACAGTTTTTGAGGGTAGAGTATTCAACCCAAATTTATTGATTCGACACAAGGGGAGCCAAAGAATATTCTCAAGTATTAGCAGCTGAGTTGTCAATTAAACCACAGGGGAAACTTAATATCTGCAGCAAAGTGTTTAGTAGCAAAGTAATATGATAATAGTGGTAACGATGGTAAAAGGTAACGGTAGCAAAAGTAATATTTTTGGTGTTTTATAGTGATGATAACAATAGTAACAGAAAAGTAAATAAGCGAAGAACAATATATGGAAAGCTTGTAGGCAATGGATCGGTGATGGATAATTATGCCGGATGTGGTTCATCATGTAACATTCGTAACCTAGGGTGACACAGAACTAGCTCCAGTTCATCAATGTAATGTAGGCATGTATTCCGAATATAGTCATACGTGCTTATGGAAATGAACTTGCATGACATCTTTTGTCCTACCTTCCCGTGGCAGCGGGGTCCTAGCGGAAACTAAGGGATATTAAGGCCTCCTTTTAATAGAGTACCGGACCAAAGCATTAACACATAGTGAATACATGAACTCCTCAAACTACGGTCACCATTGGTAAGTATCCCGATTATTGTTACTTCCAGGTTAACGGATCATAACACATAATAGGTGACTATATACTTGCAAGATAGGATCAAGAACTCTCATATATTCATGAAAACATAATTGGTTCAGATCTGAAATCATGGCACTCGGGCCCTAGTGACAAGCATTAAGCCTAGCAAAGTCATACCAACATCAATCTCAGAACATAGTGGATACTAGGGATCAAACCCTAACAAAACTAACTCGGTTACATGATAAATCTCATCCAACCCATCACCGTCCAGCAAGCCTACGATGGAATTACTCACGCACGGCGGTGAGCATCATGAAATTGGTGATGGAGAAGGTTGATGATGACAATGGCGACGGATTCCCCACTCCGGAGTCCCAAATAGACTCCAGATCAGCCCTGCCAAGAGAGTTTAGGGCTTGGCGGTGGCTCCATATCGTAAAACGCGATGAATCCTTCTCCCTGATTTTTTTCTCCCTGAAAGTGAATATATGGAGTGAGGGTTGAGGTCGGTGTTGCGTCAGAGGGCCCACAAGGCAGGGGGTGCGCCCCCACCCTCGTGGACAGGTGGAGGCCCCCTGACATGGATCTTCCTTCCAGTATTTTTTATATATTCCAGAATAATTCTCCGTTGATTTTCAGGTCATTTTGAGAACTTTTATTTCTGCACAAAAATAACACCATGACAATTCTGCTGAAAACAGCGTCAGTCCAGGTTAGTTCCATCCAAATCATGCAAGTTAGAGTCCAAAACAAGGGCAAAAGTGTTTGGAAAAGTAGATACGACGGAGATGTATCAGTTTGCATCGATCCATCGTTCGAAAACAAGGAAACTGAGTAAGTTCCACCTGGGACTGCGAATGTGCACTTCGACGAATCAAGCTTGATATCAAATCTCGTCAAGTTGGCAAAGGTTTCAGAGAGGTCAGTCAGCAGGTCGGAACCTTTACGTGACTTGACCATGATGTCATCCATATATGCTTCCACATTTCGATTCATTTGAGTGAGCAAGCACTTCTGAATCATGTGCATGAATGTGGCGCCAACATTTTTTAGACCAAAAGGCATGGTAACATAGCAAAAACACCCGAATGGGGTGGTGAAAGCGGTTTTTATTTCATCGGGTCCATACAGTCGGATCTGATGGTACCCAGAATACGCATCCAAAAAGGATAAACGCTCACACCCTGCAGTTGAGTCGACAATCCGGTCGATTTGGGGGAGAGGGAAATGATCTTTCGGGCAGGCCCGATTGATGTGTTTGAAGTCGATGCACATGCGAAGTGAATCATCCTTTTGGGGGACCATGACGACATTGGCGAGCCACACAGAGTGGTATATCTCTCGGAAGAACTTAGCTGCCAGAAGTCAAGCCACTTCCTCGCCAATGGCCTTCCTTTTCTCCATGGTGAACCAACGGAGATACTCCTTGACCGGTTTTACTTTTGGGTCGACTCGCAAACGGTACTCAGCCAGTTCCCTGGGTACACCTGACATGTCAAAAGGTTTCCATGCGAAGATGTCCCAGTTCTCACGGAGGAACTAGACGAGCGCTTCTTCCTATTTGCTGTCGAGTGTTGTTGATATATGAGTCAGGGCAACATTGGGGTCAGTCAGATGAATATGTATGGGTTTTGTTTCACCGGACGACTGAAATGCAGACTCTAAAGCAGGCTTCTTAGCGCGCAACAAATCAGTCAGGTCAGCAGTCTTTTTGTACTCTTCCATTTCTACTGCTGCCATTTGCTCATAGGTAATTTTTGAACCTTTCTGGACGCACTCTTCTGCTCTCTGCCAATTACCAGTGACTGTAATCACATCTCTAGGACCATGCATCTTCAATTTGAGGTACGCATAACATGGTCGAGCCATGAAACGAGCATATGCAGGCCTGCCCAGAATAGCATGGTAGGTACTGTGAAAGTCCACGACCTCAAATGTCAACTTTTCCTTGCGGTAATTCTTGGAATCACCGAAAACCACATCCAGGATGATCTGGCCGAGTGAATCAGCCTTCTTCCCAGAATGACTCCATGGAAACACATGTTGCTCTCGGTGAGTTTGGACATTGGAATGCCCATCCCTCGGAGGGTCTCAGCATACAAAATGTTCAGACCACTACCACCATCCATCAAAACCTTGGTCAATTGGGTGCTTCCAACGACTGGGTCGACCACCAACACTTGCCACCCGGGGTAGCAACATGTGCTGGGTGATCAGACAGGTCGAATGTGATAGGAGTCTTGGACCACTTTAGATATGTCATTATCGCCAGAGCGACCATTTTCACTTCTCTGTTGATAACTTTCAGTCAACTTTTGCTCTCGAGGTCAGCAAAAATCACTAAAGTTGCATTGACGTTACAGTAACCATCGTCCCCCTCTTTGTCCTCATCCTTATCAGATTCCTTTTCTTTCTCGTTGGGCTGACCCTCTCGGAAGCTCTGAATTAGGAGTCGGCACTGTCGAGTGGTATGCTTGGGGTAAATCAGGTTTCCCTCTTCATCCTTCTTAGTGTGTATATGACACGGCAAATCTAGCACATCATTTCTTGCTTGATCCTTCACTTTCTTAGGTATCCATGACCCCTTAGGTTTTCCTTTGAACTTCCCTTGGGTCACAACTGCGGCCTCACCAGGGCCTGCGGGTTCGGCTTTGGGCTTTTGCTTCCGACTGGAATTCCCTCCTCCGATGTCTGATGTCTACTACACAACCTTCTTCTTGTAGACGTTGTTGGGCCTCCAAGTGCAGAGGTTTGTAGGACAGTAGCAAATTTCCCTCAAGTGGATGACCTAAGATTTATCAATCCGTAGGAGGCGTAGGATGAAGATGGTCTCTCTCAAGCAACCCTGCAACCAAATAACAAAGAGTCTGTTGTGTCCCCAACACACCCAATACAATGGTAAATTGTATATGTGCACTAGTTCAGTGAAGAGATGGTGATACAAATGGTATATGGATGGTAGATATAGGTTTTTGTAATCTGAAAATATAAAAACAGCAAGGTAACTAATGATAAAAGTGAGCGTAAACGGTATTGCAATGCGTTGAAACAAGGCCTAGGGTTCATACTTTCACTAGTGCAAGTTCTCTCAACAATAATAACATAATTGGATCACATATCTATCCCTCAACATGCAACAAAGAGTCACTCCAAAGTCACTAATAGAGGAGAACGAACGAAGAGATTATGGTAGGGTACGAAACCACCTCAAAGTTATTCTTTCCAATCAATCTGTTGGGCTATTCCTATAAGTGTCACAAACAGCCCTAGAGTTCGTACTAGAATAACACCTTAAGACACAAATCAACCAAAACCCTAATGTCACCTAGATACTCCAATGTCACCTCAAGTATCCGTGGGTATGGTTATACGATATGCATCACACAATCTCAGATTCATCTATTCAACCAACACATAGAACCTCAAAGAGTGCCCCAAAGTTTCTACCGGAGAATCATGACGAAAACGTGTGCCAACCCCTATGCATAGGTTCATGGGCGGAACCCACAAGTTGATCACCAAAACATACCTCAAGTGAATCACGTGATATCCCATTGTCACCACAGATATGCATGGCAAGACATACATCAAGTGTTCTCAAATCTTTAAAGACTCAATCCGATAAGATAACTTCAAAGGGGAAACTCAATCCACTACAAGAGAGTAGAGGGGGAGGAGAAACATAAGATCCAACTATAATAGCAAAGCTCGCGATACATCAAGATCGTGCCACCTCAAGAACAGGAGACAGAGAGAGAGAGATCAAACACATAGCTACTGGTACATACCCTCAGCCCCGAGGGAGAACTACTCCCTCCTCGTCATGGAGAGCACCGGGATGATGAAGATGGCCACCGGAGAGGGATTGCCCCCTCCGGAGGGTGCCGGAACGGGTCTAGATTGGTTTTTGGTGGCTACGGAGGCTTCTGGCGGTGGAACTCCCGATCTATTGTGCTCTCCGATCGTTTTAGGGTATATGGAGATATATAGGCGGAAGAAGTACGCCAGGGGAGCCACGAGGGGCCCACGAGGGTGGAGGGCACGCCCAGGGGGGTGGGCGCGCCCCCTACCTCGTGGCTTCCTTGAAGCTTCCTTGACGTGGACTCCATGTCTCCCGGGTTGCTTTCCTTCCAAAAATAAGTTCCGTGAAGTTTCAGGTCAATTGAACTCCGTTTGATTTTCCTTTTCTGCGATACTCTAAAACAAGGAAAAAACAGAAACTGGCACTGGGCTCTGGGTTAATAGGTTAGTCCCAAAAATAATATAAAAGTGTATAATAAAGCCCATAAACATCCAAAAAAAGTAGATAATATAGCATGGAGCAATCAAAAATTATAGATACGTTGGAGACGTATCAGTGTCCTGGGCTACTGGTTTGTTCTTGCCACAGTGGACTCGGTCTTCTTCTTTGCCGTTAGCGTACCGAGTGGCTATCTCCATCATTCGATTCAGAGTCATATCTCCTATCTGAGCGAATTTCAGGTTAAGCTCTCTATACCGAACGCCCTCCTTGAAGGCGCAAACAGCCTGGTGCGGTGACACATTTTCCACTATGTGATGCAAAGTGGTCCACCTCTGGATGTAATCCCACAAAGTTCCATTTGGTTTCTGCACACAATGCTGCTATTCAGTCAGCCCTGCAGGCCATTTGCAAGTGCCTTCAAATGTCCTGACAAACACTCGGGCCAACTCTTCCCAACTGAATATACTACTAGGGGCCAATTGATTCAACCAAATTCTGGCCGAACCCTCCAACATCAAGGGGAGATGTTTCATGGCTACATCGGCATTGCCACCGCCAATCTGCATGGCCACTTGGTAATCTTCCAGCCAATTATCCAACTTACACTCACTGGTGAACTTTCTCACTCCTGTTGCCAACCTGAAGTTGGGAGGGATCTCAGCGGCTCGGATGACTCTACTGAAGCATTCAGGTTCGGAGACATGTACTCTGCTGCCAGTCGAACGGTCCCTGTCCAGCCCTTCTCTGTGTGCTTGGTTTCTGTCGACCAGACCTTGTACAAGAATTGACCTCGCATCAAATCCAGGCTCTATTAGGTCGACTGGAACCATCCGCTCATCGCTATACAGGCGCCTGTCATCATACTACCGGGGTACGTATGATCCGCCCCTTGGAGGGGGCATAGGCACTCGACGGTGGCTATCACGACCGAGTCGATGATCATACTGCTCGTGGTTCCGACCTGGGTACTGCTCTTGACGGTGTCCACGACCCTCACGCCGCAGAGGCGATCTTGGGCTGTGAGCCGACTGGACTGTGTCCGCCACCACGGACCTGCTATGGATCCTGTTGCGGGACTGAGAAACGATTGTGTTTTGTTCTCCTGTTGCCCGGAGCAACGCTTAGATCTGCATCAAACCTCTTCTAGCCTCTGGTTGGGACGGCTGAATCGACTCTGCTATACGGGCTACAGCTGTAAGATTCTGGATCGGAGTGCGGTATACCTGGGGTGCAGGAGGAAACAACTATCGCTACCGTCGACTGGACTCGAGGATCTGTCATCTAGCGCATTCGTCGAGTGAATGTTGAAGGTTCTCCAGTCGCACGCGCCCGGCCAAAGTGGGCAGGCGCGCAGACTCCAAGGCCCGAGCCTCGGAGGTCTCTCCGATGATGGGAGTGTGGAGCGCCTCCACATTGTGACGGTGCAGCTAGTCCCTCTGCTCTGAAGTGAGGGCTTCAGGACGATATTACTCATGATCGTGCGGTGAACCGCCATCGCCATCACCGCCGTCGCCGCGACGGAAACCCGGAGGGCTACGCGACATGTCGATCATCAGGACTTCCACTGCAGGGTCGCTGATGTTGCACTTGGACAGAGTCTCGATGGAACCAGTTGACAGGTTGCATAGTCCATAGAGAGATTCGTCAGGCTCGATTGCCACGACTTGATGAGTGGCCGACTGACGGGCCACCGCATGCTTTAGCCACCACTGAAGCCGGGATCGACCAGATCGCTTGCGATGGCGAGCGGCGGGGAGCGAAGATGCTGTGGGAGCCGACCGATACTGGGTCGACCGCTGCCGTAGAAGGACGCCATGGACACATGCACGAAAGTGCGTCGCCCCGTGGACGGGGAGCATCTCGGTGTCGAGGGGGGCCTCCTAAAGCCAGGCGGAGTCGCCGGCGATGAAAACGAGCGCGCCGAGACGGATCCCGCGGCCCTCAGCCAAACCGCCGCCGGAAACCATGATGATGGAGATCGGGGAAATTGCAATCTCTCCTGAAGTCACTAAGACACCTACCCCACAGTGGGCGCTAACTGTCCTGGGAGTATGTCTGACAGTAGAATAGGGGTACGTAAGAGGAGGCAAGATCCTAGCTACGGCAGGGTTGTGCACGCAAGATTTATGAGTTTAGGCCCTTCTTAGAGGAAGTAACAACCCTACGTCTCGGTGCCCAGGGGCTTGGTCGACTAGTTTATGCGCGAAAGTTACAGGGGTGCGAACCCTTGTGCCAGTGGACGGGGTGGCTTATATAGAGTGCGTCAGGACCCCAGCCAGCCCACGTTACAAAGGGTTCAATGTACATTAAGGCACAACGTTACTGATAACGCCGGTAATAAAGGAGTATAAATGACCTTTAAGTCTACAGAGTGATTGCCTGACCATTGCCATCCTGAGTGACATTAGGCCTTCTCTACTCCGAGTGATTTCTTGTATCGTCGAGTGACTCATTCTCTTGGTCGAATGGAATTGGGGCATCCGAGTGAGGTTGAAGGTCGAGTGGATCGCACTCCTCGATAACTCAGTCAGTTTCTCTTCTTGTGCTTTGAATGCCTTTGATCCTAGGGCAGTGTCCTTGGGTTGGGTGTCTAGCTCAGGCCTATGACCATACCCTAGGTACATGTCATCGTCAGGCGCCGTACATGGCTATGAGATTGTCGTGGTTCTGTGTGGCGCCCCCTCCCACAGATATATATATAGGTGGGGGAGGAGGGAGCAGCCAAGGAGGCGCCCCAAGTAGTCCAAATCCTACTTGGGGTCTCCCCCAAGCCGCGCCCCCTTCCCTTTTTAGGTGAGCGGGGAAAGGCAGGGGAGGGAGGTTCCCCCCTTTCCTTTCTCCCATGAGAAGGGGAAGGCGGGAGGGGCTAGCCCTCCCGCTTTCCTTTCCTAGGGTCGGCGGCCAGGAGAGGGGCGCGCCAGCCCCCTTGTGGGCTGGTCTGTCCCCTCCTTGGCCCATTAGGCCCGTACACCTACCGAGGGTGTCCGGAACCCTTTCCTGTGACTGTCTGTGTCAAAACCGGCAGATCTCGGGTAGGGGGTCCTGAACTGTGTGTCTATGGTCAATGGTAACAGGAGACAGGGGACACGATGTTTACCCAGGTTCGGGCCCTCTCTATGGAGGTAATACCCTACGTCCTTCTTGATTGTTCTTGATGAATATGAGTATTACAAGAGTTGATCTACCAAGAGATCGTAATGACTAAACCCTAGAGGTCTAGCCTGTATGACTATGATAATGAATATATCCTCCCTCTGGACTAAGTCCTCTGGTTTATATAGACACCGAAAGGATCTAGGGTTACACAAGGTCGGTTACAAAGAAAAGAATCTACATATATGGTCGCCAAGCTTGCCTTCCACGCCAGGGAGAGTCCCATCCGGACATTGGTGCAGTCTTCGGTGTTCGTATCTTCACAGCCCATCAGTTCGGCCCATGGCTAACATGCCGGACGCCCGAGGACCCCTTAGTCCAGGACTCCCTCAGTAGCCCCTGAACCTGGCTTCAATGACAAGGTATCCGACGCGTAGATCTGTCTTCTCCATTGCAAGGCGGGTTCCTCCTTCCGAACTCCAAGATAGTCTTAGGATGTATTGTGTCTGGACCTGTAACACACGCACCACGCACAACCGCAGAGGGAATATAATTTTCCACAAGTCCAATCTGCTTACAACTTTTTGTAATATGACATCACGTTTGCCCGGTCATAATTTCGAACTGCTTTTCATCTGCCGCTCCATGTTTCGAGACGCGGTTGCCATTGGCACGTCTTGTCAAAGCAGAGATCGTGTCCCCTTATTGCGGGATTTTCATCAATTCGGGCGTGGGTAACCCAATCGTGCATGTTTACACAGCCCTTGGGAATAGGCGAGGTTTAAGGCGAGTGGGGAGGCATTCGATATTCACTGCCTTTATAAGGGGATAAAGATTCCCCCTTTTGCTCCCACGCCTTCTCTCATCCTCTGCCCTTCCACTCTTGAGCTCCAGCGCCCAAGTTCTCATCTTCTTCCCACTCAAGTTAGCACTCAACCATGTCCGGATCCCGAGGCCAAGGAAAGTGGATGGTCTCCTCTATCAAGGAGAAGGACATTACTGAGCTTCGGGCGGCCGGGTACTTGGCGAAGGAAATTGCCCACTGTCGTCCAGCCTAGGAGCAAGTCGTCCCCACACCGAAGCCCAATGAGAGGGTGGTATTCATCCCTCATTTCCTCCGCGGGCTAGGGTTTCCACTCCACCCTTTCGTCTGCGGGCTGATGTACTATTACGGGATAGACTTCCATGATCTATCCCCGATCTCCTTCCTCAACATCTCGAGGTTCATGGTCATGTGTGAGGCCTTCCTCCGCATCCAACCCCACTTCAGGCTATGGCTCAAGGTCTTCAATGTGAAGCTGAAGGTGGTGGATGGCCAACACGCGGAGTGCGGAGGTGCCATGGTGAGCAAGCTGACTAATGTCTCCTGGCCGAAAGGCACTTTCATGGAGACTGTCAAGGAATGGCAGAAACAATGGTTCTACATCATAGAACCCCGCGGCGCAAACTGGGCCGTTGCTACCGAATTCAACTCCAGCGCTCCAATGCGGCTCACCTCCTGGGTTGAGAAGAGCCCGAATTGGTCATCGTCAGATGAGCTGATAGCGCTGCCGACACGCATTCAAAGTATGGTGGACAGGGATATCAAGCTTGTCAATATAATCCAGGTGATGCTAGTTTTCCGGATTCTCCCGTGCCAAAGCCGAAACCGCCCTCTATGGGAGTTTAGTCCGAAGAAGCACCATACCCTGAAGAGGCTCTTCGAAACTTCTCATGAAGACGCATGGAAGTTGCTCTTCAAGGGCAACGAGACACCGTCGGCCAAGGATTTGGACCGCGGGCATGACATCAATCACCTCGCCAACGAGGTATGTTATTTTTAACGCATCCCCTACTAGCTTGTTTCAAGGATGATATCCAAGCTATTATTATCATTGCTTCTTCAGGACTGGATGGAGAGGGCGAAGCAGATCTGGTGTCTAGCTCTGCTGCCTAAAGAACCAGTCATTTCGTGTTTAGCAAAGATGCTGGTGCCGGTGCCCTATACGGCGCCGGCGAAGAAGGCCACGGGGAAGGCAACGGGGGTCTGGAGTGGCCCCCGCCGCAGGGGCACTTCGGACGCGGCGTCCGAAGACAAGACCCATTCCTCCATCGCCGAAGACGACAACGATGAGGAGGAAAAGAGTGACTCTCCCTCTGATGGAGGGAGGAAGAAGAGGGCGGCCTCCACAATTCTGGAGGCAAAGGCGCCCAAGAAGGGGAAAGGCCCACTCATGGGCAGCTCCGCATGGGACGTCGATAGCAATCCAGAGCGACGCCCCCGCACTAAGCCTCGGGCCACATCGTAAGTGCTAAGACTCGTACATGCCCATAAATCTAACCTCTCCTCTTTCTCGTATTGACATGATTAATTATGCTATTGCAGTCCGGCCCATGATAGCTCCCAGCGATCCTCATCAAGAGGCTCATTGGACTCAAAGGAGATGGCCAGCGAAACACCGCCGGCCGCTTACTCTCCCGAGGCCCAGGGAGACGTCGAGGTGCTGTCCCAAAGGACCTTCCCAGGCCAGGGAGAGGTTCGGGAGGCCGTCAAGGCGGCGCCGGAGGGCGATACCTCGGCTGCCGGACACATGGGGAACAAGCCCCCATGGAGACAGACAATGAGGGCCGTACTCGATTCGGCCCCCCTCTGGGAACGGATCTGGAGACCCATATGGCCTCGGAGTCTGACAAGCAGCCTCCATCAAGAGAAGGAGGTGCGCCCATCCCACCAGCGACCTCTGTCCAACCAGAGGCGCCGGATAATCTGTTGGAAATGCTACCAGGCGCTTCCATTGTGTAAGAACACCGTATCCTTATGGTTACGGTGATTGAGAAGGTTCAGTCCGTCAAGAGCGGACTGACCGAAGCCTGCAGTGGCTTGCTGACAGGTTTTGAGGTAAGTGGCATTTAACCGAGAAAATCTCCACAAAGATAGTAGCCCCTGAGATACTGTCCGGTGTTCGGAAAGACAAAGCCGGACAGAGGATCAATTAAATTTTGTAGGAAACTAACCAAGTGCGTCTGATGTTAATAAGCAGGCGTCGCTGCTGGCATTGACTTCTCATACTGCCGAAGTCTCCGGACTAAAGCATAAACTGGAGTGAGCCGAAGAAGAGCTTGGCCATGCGAGGAAGCAGCTGGAAGACCAGCAAGGTATGCAATGGCTCGTGATATATTCGGAAAGAGTAAATGATGTATACTGACCGTAGTGTCGTTATATGTGTAGGGACGACGACCGAGGTCGAGGCCCTGAAAACGGCCCTGGCCAAAGCCAAGGAGAGAGTCGTCAAGGAGCAGGCCGCTCGCAAGAAGCTGAAGGCCCGGCTGAACGAGGTCCAGCAAGAGCTCCAGGATGCGGTGAATAAGTATGAGACCCTGGAGGGTGATGTTTGGGCTCGAGAGACCGAACTCTCCAATGCTCGTCAAAGCGTGGAAGCGGCCCGGGTTGAAGCCCAGGGTGCCCTCCAAGAAATCCAAGAGGCCAGGAAGATCGCAGCGGGTAAGGCGTTTAGCATGCAAAGCAAATATATAAACAAGAAGTATTTCTTACTAACCCGGATTCGGAGTTCTCCAGGGGCCTTCGCAGATTTGTCGCGCAGTGTGTCCGATGCCGTAGAGTTCTTCTAAGCCGAAGAAGGGAGCTCCATTGAGAAATTGTTCTGGTCACATTATCTTGCGCCAGAGCATCCTGTACCCTTCACCGATCAGCTGAAACAGCTGGTGAAGCTGCATAAGGTGGCCCAGCTAGCCATGAAGGATTTGATAATCCGGCTATGGCCAGCCGAAGCTATTCCCGGCAGCTACTTCAGGCTCGTGAAGCGGCTGGTGAATGCCTGTCCTCGACTGGATGTCGTCAAGCGATCGGCCTGCATTGAAGGTGCTAGCACGGCCTTTGCCCGCTGCAAGATGTGGTGGGTGAAGATGGATGCCGTCGAGCTGACCAAGGGGCCGCCGGAGGGCAAGGAGTACCACACACCCCGAGCGCTATTTTGTAGATGTCCTAGAGGGGTCTCGCATTGTAGCAACGAAGTGTGCGCAGGACACTATCTTCGAATGAATGTATTCAAGTTCCTTCTACCTTGTATGATAGAACAAAGCGGGTTTGCAATATAATGCTTGTTATGTTTCTAAATTTTTCCTCCTGTGCGGCCGTGTTATGTGAAATCTAAGGGTTTTCCAGTCGTCGGCTTCTGCCCTCACGTAGGTAGCATGGAGGTGTTCGGGATGGAATCTAAACAATCTTGTTCCAATTATATGGTCCTTGAAGGAGTTGTTTAGCGCAACGAATCAGGCAATCAAACTATACGGCGTTAATGCCCTCACTTAGCCATAGGAGTTTGACAATAAAAACATGGGCGTAGCCCCTAGTATCCGAGCTAGAGTGCTGCAAGCGTCTAATCGGGAAGTACCGATCCTTTGCGTGACGCGGAAGAAATCTCCAACGATTTGCAACACCCGAACAGTTGACCGGCTCTCGCCGCATCATGAGAGTCAGTTTTTGGCTTTCTCTACTAAGGTGCTCCTTTGGATAAACCAAGGCACAGTCGTAGTAGTTCTTCCTTTACTACCTTAGCCGATATAGTGGAACGTAAGGTAGCAAGCACAGGAGCCGGGCAACCCAACTATCGACCAAAGACATGATTTGGAGCCAATGCATATAATGCTAAATTCGGGGTGCTGAACTATACTTATAAGAAGTATTCGGACTTTTGTTGCCGTAGTGTGGGGTTCTATGAAGCCCCTAGCAAATTGAAACGCACCCGATTGTACAGGTGTTACCTGATAGAATTACCAGAAAGGAAAAGACAAAAATAAAGAAAAAGAAGAACCAGTGGTAAGCTAGAGCCGTGAAAATTTGGGACGCAAACTGTTTCTATTATAATTTCATTGGTGCGTTAAAGCGCATTTATATAGGTAGTGCAATAAGCAGAAAGGCTATTTACTATGCCTTCACCAAGAGAGAGCTGCGTATGGGTCTTGAAGATAGGTAAAGGGATCATTAAAGAGACCACCTAAGAGTTTTCCAGTACGTCCATGCTTCTTGTTGTCTTGGTGTTTTTATCCTTCGAAAAGAGTCGATGGTCAAGCCGCCAGAAAAGGCCTGTAAAAAAGGAAAAAAGGGGGGGAATAGTGAAAGTATGAGTGTCCGGGGCGGTCTAGCCGAATTGCGGATCGTAAACTAGCTATGCTCCGTCGATGCCCATGGTATTTTGAGTGAGTAGTTATGTACGTGTGGTGCAAATGCCACTAGTTGACAAGGACTGAGACGGAGGCCGAATTGCTAGTATAGCTCCTGACGAGCCGAGATGTCCTGCTGCAGGGTAGTTCGGACCCTCTTGATGGTCTTCGAGGGCTCGGCAGCCGAATTAAGGTTCTGCTTGAGAAGGCCGCTCTGTACTTCTGCTGCTAAGGCAGCTGTGTGCTCTTCGTACGGAGGGAGCATTCCGTATTTCCATTGAGTGTTATGACGCCACGTGGACCGGGCATCTTGAGCTTGAGATAAGCATAGTGCGGCACTGCGTTGAATCGGGCGAATGCGGTCCATCCGAGAAGTGCGTGATAGCCGCTGCGAAAGGGGACTATGTCGAAGATTAACTCCTCGCTTCGGAAATTGTTCGGGGATCCGAAGACAACCTCGAGCGTGATTGAGCCCGTACAACGGGCCTCTACACCTGGTATGACTCCTTTGAAGGTAGTCTTTGTGGGTTTGATCCATGATGGATGAATGCCCATTTTGCGCATTGTGTCCTGATAGAGCAAGTTGAGGCTGCTGCCACCGTCCATCAGGACTCGCGTCAGGTGCAACCCATCAATTATTGGGTCCAGGACCAGAGCAGCTGAACTGCCGTGAAGGATACTGGTCGGCTGATCCCGGTGATCAAAAGTGATCGGGCATGACGAACATGGATTAAATTTTGGGGCGACTGGCTCTATCGCGTAGACGTCCCTGAGTGCGCGTTTGCGCTCCCTCTTGGGGATGTGTGTAGCATATATCATGTTCACTGTTTTAACCTGAGGGGGAAACTTCTTCTATCCACGTATGTTTGGTTGCAGGGGCTCCTCGTCATCGTCCTCGCTCTGCGATCCCTTTTCCTTGTTCTCGGCATTTAACTTGCCAGCTTGCTTAAAAACCCAGCAATCTCTGTTGGTATGGTTGGCTAGTTTGTCTGGGGTGCCATGGATTTGGCACGGATGGTCGAGTATGCGGTCCAGGCTGGATGGTCCCTAATTGTTTCTCTTGTACGGTTTCTTCCGCTGGCTGGACTTGGAGCCGCTGAATCCGACGTTGACTGTAGTGTCATCGGTATTATTACCATTGCTTTGGCGTTTGTGTCTGTTACGTCGGAGCTTGCCGTTGCTATTTTTGGCCTCAGAGCGGCCTGCGTCACTGGCCGTATTTTTACTACGAGGCAGCCAACTATCCTCACCCGCACAAAAGCGGGTCATAAGTGCCGTGAGGGCTTCCATGGATTTCGGCTTTTCTTGGCCGGGGTGGCCGGCGAGCCATTCGTTGTGGATGCTACGTTTGATGGCCGCTAGAGCTTCGGTATCCGTACAGTCGACGATCTGGTTATTTTTGGTTAGGAACCTAGTCCAAAATTTCTTGGCTGACTCTCCAGGTTGTTGGACTAGGTGGCTTAAGTCATCGGCGTCTGGTGACTGGACATATGTACCTTGGAAGTTGTCAAGGAAGGCTTCTTCCAAGTCCTCCCAGCTGCCGATAGAGTTTTTAGGCAGGTTGTTTAACCAGTGCCAAGCTGGCCCTTTGAGCTTTAGTGGGAGGTATTTGATAGCGTGGAGTTCATCTCCGTGGGGCATGTGGATATGGAGAATAAAATCCTCGATCCATACCGCGGGGTCGGTTGTTCTGCGTACGATTTAATGTTAACGGGTTTGAACCCTTCGGGGAATTCGTGATCCATTACTTCATCGGCGAAGCAAAGAGGGTGTGCGGCGCCTCTATATCGGGCCGCGTCGCGACGTAGCTCCAATGGAGTCCGTTTGCGGTTGTCGGCTCAGGTGTGACGAGGTTTGTCACGTCCGAATAGGTAGCCATCATCATGTGTCGAGGAACGTCCTCACGATCCGTAAATTGATCGGGTATATCCTGCTCTACTATCCAGGGTCTGTCGAAGGTCGTGTGTATGACCCCGAACTGTTTTGTCTCTATTTTTTCATGGCGGCGAGGCGGGCTGCTGTTCGGCTTGAGTTGCCGCTCTATCCCAACCACGAGGTGGTCGGTCCGCCGCACTGTCCCGACCGCGTAGTATTCGGTCGGCTGCATTACGCGAGGGAAGTATGGGCTCCGACGCCTCTTCGTCGAACTGAGGTAGCAATCTTTGTTTTGGGTAACTCTTGGCTGGGCATCTAAGGCCATATTCTTCGGCTGTCAGAACGTCAGTCCACCTGTCGGCGAGCAGATCTTGGTCCGCTTGAAGCTGTTGCTGCTTCTTTTTCAGGCTCCTTGCGGTGGCTATTAGCTGGCGCTTGAAGCGCTCCTGCTCGAGAGGTTACTTAGGCATGATGAAATCTTCGTTGCCGAGGCTTTCCTCGTCCTCAGAGAGCGGATGATAACTACCGTCCTCCGAGTCGTTGGGCTTGGCCTGTTCGTCGGGGCTGGCTTGCCCGTTTTCTTCCTCCTCCTGTTCGGATGTTACCTCAGTAAGGTCTTCATTGTTTTCGGCATCGTCCGGAGTATTGTCTTCTCCGGTGCCGGTATTGTTGTCCTTTGAAAGACATGACTTAGAGCGGCGCCGAGGACGCCGGTGTTTTTGCTATCTTAGGAGGTTTATTCTCAACTGGATTTTCTTTGTCATCGCCGCTATTCTCCTTTGGTGCATCCACCATGTACACATCGTACGAGGAAGTAGCCGTCCAACATCCGGTGAACGGCGGGTCCTGGGCCTCTTCTTCTCCGGCATCATCATCCATACCGTCGATGTCATCGGAGTCGTAATTGAGCATGTTAGTTAAGTCTTCGACAATGGCTATAAAGTGGGTGGCGGGTGGGGAGCGAAATTCCCTATCATCAGCTTCTAGTTCGAACCGGATATAGTTCGGCTGTGAGTCCCCCGCCAAGGACAGGTTCTTTAATGAGCTTAGCACATCGCCCAAGGGTGAGTGCTGGAAGATGTCTGCGGCGCTGAACTTGAAGATCGATAAATGATCGAGTTCAGCATCCGTGGACTCACATGGTTCGCAACTTACACCCAGAGACGAGGCCGGGGTTCCGGTGACACAAATATTGTGTGAGTTTTAGTCCATGTGCGGCTCCAACACCGGGGAATCTATGGCCTCCGTGGTGGGGTTGAACCTCCAGTACTTAGATGGCGCTGTATGCTCCGGATCTAAGGCCAGAGCAGTTACAGGAGCTATCCCCTGAATGTGGTTCGATGCCAGATTTAGGTCATGTTCATCGAGGTGACCAGGAGCGATCACCATGGTCTCGAATCCAGTGAAGATCAAATCTCCACGGATGTTTGCAACGTAGTTCAAGCTCCCAAATCTGACATGATGGCCGGGGGCGTAGCTATCGATCTGCTCCAGATGGCCAAACGAGTTGGCCCGCAGTGCGAGCCGCCAAACAAGAAAATCTATCTGGGGAGGAAGGTTTCTCCTTGGACAGCGTCATTGTTGATGATTGAAGGGGCCATCGAACCTTTTGAGGATGGCACAGTGGAACTCTCAATGAAAGCACCAATGTTGGTGTCAAAACCAGCGGATCTCGGGTAGGGGGTCCCGAACTATGCGTCTACGGTCGATGGTAATAGGAGATAGGGGATATGATGTTTACCCAGGTTCGGGCCCTCTCTATGGAGGTAATACCCTATGTCATGCTTGATTGATCTTGATGAATATGAGTATTACAAGAGTTGATCTACCACGAGATCGTAATGGCTAAACCCTAGAGGTCTAGCCTGTATGACTATGATAATGAATATATCCTCCCTCCGGACTAAGTCCTCCGGATTATATAGACACCGGGAGGATCTAGGGTTACACAAGGTCGGTTACAAAGAAAGGAATCTACATATTTGGTCGCCAAGCTTTCCTTCCATGCCAGGGAGAGTCCCATCCGGACACTGGTGCAGTCTTCGGTCTTCGTATCTTCACAGACCATCAGTCCGGCCCATGGCTAACAGGCCGGACGCCCGATGACCCCTTAGTCCAGGACTCCCTCAGTGACCCGATGGCTACCTTGTGCACTCCGAAACTCTTCTGGTGTTTGAATCATCGTCCTATATATCAATATTTACCTCCGGACCACTCTGAAGATCCTCGTCATGTCTGTGATCTCATCCGGGACTCCGATCTACATTTGGTTACCAAATCCATATAACTCATATAACACTATATCGTCAACGAACATTAAGCATGCGGACCCAACGGGTTTGAGAACTATGTAGACATGACCGAGACACCTCTCCGGTCAAAAACCAATAGCGTACCTAGATGCCCATATTGGCTCCTACATATTCTACGAAGATCTTTATCGGTCGATCCTTATGACAACATATGTAATTCCCTTTGACCATCTGTATGTTACTTGTCCGAGATTCGATCGTCGGAATCTTCATACCTAATACAATAGCGTTACTAGCAAGTCTCTTTACTTGATCCATAATACATCATCTTGCAACTAACTGATTAGTCACTTTGCTTGCAAGGGTTCTTATGATGTGTGTTACCGAGAGGGCCCAGAGAAACCTCTTCGATACTCGGAGTGACAAATCCTAATCTCGATCTATGCCAACTCAAAAAACACCTTCGGAGATACATGTAGAGCATCTTTATGATCACCCAATTACATTGTGATGTTTGATAGCATAGAAGCTATTCCTACGGTATCCGGGAGTTGCATAATCTCATAGTCGAAGGAATGTGTATTTGACATCAAGAAAGCAATATGCTAAGCTAACGGATGAGTCTTTTCCATCACATCATTCTCCTAATGATGTGATCCCATTATCAAATGACAACACATGTCTATGGTTAGGAAACGTTAACCATCTTTGATCAATGAGCTAGTCTAGTAGAGGCTTACTATGGACACGGTATTCATTTATGTATTCACACATGTATTTTAGTTTCCAATCATTACACTTCTAGCATGAATAATAAACCTTTATCATTAATAAGGAAATGTAAAATAACAACTTTATGTTGGGAAACGTTTCATAGAAAATAAAGATAATTCTACGCACAAGCAATGATCTATCCATGGAGATGCATAGAAACGAGGGGGGAGTGTGTCTATGTACCCTCGTAGACCGTACATGGTTGATGTAGTCAAACTTTTTCGCTCTTCAACCGATCAAGTACCGAACGCACGGCACGTCCGCGTTCTGCACATGTTCAGCTCGGTGACGTCCCTCCCCTTCTTGATCCAGCAAGACGTCGAGGTAGTAGATGAGTTCCGTCAGCATGACGGTGTGGTGATGGTGATGGTGAAGTGATCCTCGTAGGGCTTCGCCTAAGAACTACGAAGATATGACCGTGGGAGTAAACGGTGGAGGGGGCGCCGCACACAGCTAACAATTGTGTGGGGTGTGCTAGCCCCCCCCCATATATATATATATATTGGTGGGAGGGAGAGGGGAGAGGCCAGGAGGCGCCCCAAGTAGGACCGAATCCTACTTAGGTTGCTCCTTGGCCGGCCGCCCCCCCTTCCTTATTTATCGGAGGGGGGAGGAAAGAGGAGGGAGGAGAAAGGGAAGGGGGAGGCCGAATCCCCCCTTTCCTTTCTCTTCCCCATTTCCTTCTCCCTTTGGTTCGGCCCATATGGGGGGCACATTAGCCCCTGGTGGTTGGTGCGTTTCTCCTTTTGGCCCATAAGGCCCATATATTTTTTCGGGGTGCCTGGAACCCCCTCCGATGACCCGATATGTACCTGGTACCCTCCAGAACACTTCTGATATCCGAATACTATTGTCCTATATATCAATCTTTATCTCTCGACAATTTAGAGACTCCTTGTCATGTTCGTGATCTCATCCGGGACTCCGATCAACATTCGGTCACCAAATCACATAACTCATATAATACAATATTGTCATCGAACATTAAGCGTGCGGACCCTACATGTTCGAGAACTATGTAGACATGACCGAGACACCTCTCCAGTCAATAACCAATAGCTGAACCTGGATGCCCATATTGGCTCCTACATATTCTACAAAGATCTTTATCGGTCGAACCGTTATGACAAAATACGTTATTCCCTTTGTCTATCGGTATGTTACTTGCCCGAGATTCGATCGTCGGTATCTTCATACCTAGTTCAATCTCGTTACCGGCAAGTCTCTTTACTCATTCCACAATACATCACCTCGTGACTAACTCCTTAGTCATTTTCTTGCAAGCTTATGATGTGGATTACCGAGAGGGACCAGAGATACCTCTCTGATACTCGGAGTGACAAATCCTAATCTCGATCAATGCCAACTCAACAAACACCTTCGGAGATACCTGTAGAGCATATTTATAATCACCCAGTAACGTTGCAATGTTTGATACCACACAAGGCATTCCTCCGGTATCTGAGAGTTGCATAATCTCATAGTCGAAGGAATATGTGTTTGACATGAAGAAAGCAATATCAATAAAATTGAACGATCATTATGCTAAGCTAACGGATGGGTCTTGTCCATCACATCATTCTCTTAATGATGTGATCCTGTTATCAAATGACAACTCATGTCCATGATTAGGAAACCTTAACCATCTTTGATCAACGACCTAGTCAAGTAGAGGCTCACTAGGGACACTGTGTTTGTCTATATATTCAGACATGTATTTAGGTTTCCGATCAATACAATTCTAGCATGCATAATAAACCTTTATCATGAATAAGGAAATATAAAATAACAACTTTATTATTGCTTCTAGGCCATATTTCCTTCAGTCTCCCACTTGCACTAGAGTCAATAATCTAGATTACATTGTAATGAATCTAACACACATGGAGTCTTGGTGCCGATCATCCTTTGCTCATGGAAGAGGCTTAGTCAATGGGTCTGCTACATTTAGATCATATGTATTTTGCAAATTTCTATGTCTCCCTCCTTGACCTGATAATGGATGGAGTTGAAGCATCCCTTGATGTGTTTGGTTCTTTTTGAAATCTGGATTCCTTCGCTAAGGCAATTGCTCCAGTATTGTCACAAAAGATTTTAATTGGACCCGATGCATTAGGTATTACACCTAGATTGGATATGAACTCCGTCATCCAGACTCCTTCATTTGTTGCTTCTGACACAGCTATGTACTCCGCTTCACATGTAGATCCTGCCACGACGCTCTGCTTGGAACTGCACCAACTGACAACTCCACCATTCAATACAAATACGTATCCGGTTTGTGACTTAGAGTCATCCGGATCAGTGCCAAAGATAGCATCGACGTAACCAGTTATGACGAGATCTTTGTCACCTGCATAAACAAGAAACATATCCTTGGTCCTTTTTAGGTACTTCAGGATGTTCTTGACCTCTGTCCGGTGATCCACTCTTGGATTACTTTGGTATCTCCCTGCCAGACTTATGGCAAGGCACACATCAGGTCTGGTACACAGCATAGCATACATGATAGAACCTATGGCTGAGGCATAGGGAGTGAATTTTGTTTTCTCTCTATCTTCTGTAGTGGTCGGGCTTTGAGTCTGACTCAACTTCACACCTTGCAACACAGGCAAGAACCCTTTCTTTGACTAATCCATTTTGAACTTCTTCAAAACTTTGTCAAGGTATGTGCTTTGTGAAAGTCCTATTAAGCGTCTTGATCTATCTCTGTAGATCTTGATGCCCAATATATAAGCAGCTTCTCCGAGGTCTTTCATTGAAAAACTTTTATTCAAGTATCCTGTTATGCTATCCAGAAATTCTACATCATTTCCAATCAACAATATGTCATACACATATAATATTAGAAATGCTACAAAGCTCCGACTCACTTTCTTATAAAATACAGGCTTCTCCGAAAGTCTGTATAAAACCATATGCTTTGATCACCTCATCAAAGTGTATATTCCAACTCCGAGATACTTGCACCAGTCCATAGATGGATCGCTGGAGCTTGCACACTTTGTTAGCACCTTTAGGATTGACAAAACCTTCTGGTTGCATCATATACAACTCTTCTTTGAGGAATCCATTAAGGAATGCAGTTTTGACGTCCATTTTCTAGATTTTATAATCATAAAATGCGGCAATTGCTAACATGATTGGACAGACTTGAGCATCACTACGGGTGAGAAAGTCTCATCGTAGTCAACTCCTTGAACTTGTCGAAAATCTTTCGCGACAAAGTCGAGCTTTGTAGACAGTAACATTACCATCAGCGTCAGTCTTCTTCTTGAAGATCCATTTGTTCTCTATGGCTCGCCAATCATCGAGCAAGTCCACCAAAGTCCACACTTTGTTCTCATACATGGATCCTATCTCAGATTTCATGGCCTCAAGCCATTTATTGGAATCTGGGATCATCATAGCTTCTTCATAGTTCATAGGTTCGTAATGGTCTAGTAACATGACTTCTAGAACAGGATTACCATACCACTCTGGTGCGGAACGTGCTCTGTTTGACCTACCAGATCCAGTAGTAACTTGATTTGAAGTTTCATGATCATCATCATTAGCTTCCTCTCTAGTTGGTGTAGGCATCACGGGAACGGATGTGCTACTTTCCAAATTGAGAGAAGGTACAATTACCTCATCAAATTCTACTTTCCTCCCACTCACTTCTTTCGAGAGAAACTCCTTCTCTAGAAATGTTTCATTCTTGGCAACAAAGATCTTGCCTTTGGATATGTGGTAGAAGTGTACCCAATTGTTTCCTTAGGGTATCCTATGAAGACGCACTTCTCCGATTTGGGTTCGAGCTTATCAGGCTGAAGCCTTTGGACATAAGTGTCGCAACCCCAAACTTTAAGAAACGACAACTTAGGTTTCTTGCCAAACCAAAGTTCATACGGTATCATCTCAACGGATTTAGACAGTGACCTATTTAACGTGATTGCAAATGTCTCTAATGCATAACCCCAAAATTATAGTGAAAATTAGTAAGAGACATCATGGATCGCACCATATCTAATAAAGTACGGTTATGACGTTCAGACACACCATTATGCTGTGCTGTTCCAGGTGGTGTGATTTGTTAAACTATTCCACATTGTTTTAAATAAAGGCCAAATTCGTAACTCAAATATTTTCCTCCATGATTAGATCATAGAAACTTCATTTTCTTATTACGATGATTTCCTACTTCACTCTGAAATTCTTTGAACTTATCAAATGTTTCAAACGTGTGTTTCATTATGTAGATATACCCATGTCTGCTTAAATCATCTGTGAAGGTTAGAAAATAACAATACTCGCCACGTGCCTCAACACTCATTGGACCGCATACATCGGTATGTATTATTTACAACAAGTCATTGGCTCACTCCATTGTTTCGGAGAAGGGAGTCTTAGTCATTTTTCCCATGAGCCATGGTTCACAAGTATCAAATGATTCATAATCAAGTGATTCCAAAAACCCATCCGCATGGAGTTTCTGCATGCGCTTTACACCAATATGACCTAAAAGGCAGTGCCACAAATATGTTGCACTATCATTATTAACTTTGCATCTTTTGGCATCAATATTATGAATATGTGTATCACCACAATCGAGATTCAACAAAAATAGACCACTCTTCAAGGGTGCATGACCATAAAAGATATTACTCATATAAATAGAACAACCATTATTCTCTGATTTAAATGAATAACTGTCTCGCACTAAACAAGATCCAGATATAATGTTCATGCTCAACACTGGCACCAAATAACAATTATTTAGGTCTAAAACAAATCCCAAAGGTATATGTAGAGGTAGCGTGCCAACGGCGATCACATCGATCTTGGAACCATTCCTGACGTGCATCGTCACCTCATCCTTAGTCAATCTTCATTTAATCCGTAGCTCCTTTTTTTGAGTTACAAATATGAGCAACCGAACCAGTATCAAATACCCAGGCGCTACTATGAGCATTAGTAAGGTACACATCAATAACATGCATATCAAATATACCTTTGTTCACTTTGCCATCCTTCTTATCCGCCAAATACTTGGGGCAGTTTCGCTTCCAGTGACCAGTCCCTTTGCAGTGGAAGCACTCAGTTTCAAGCTTGGGTCCAACTTTGGGCTTCTTCCCGGGAGTGGCAACTTTCTTGCCATTCTTCTTGAAGTTCCCTTTCTTTCCCTTGCCTTTTTTCTTGAAACTAGTGGTCTTGTTAACCATCAACACTTGATGCTCCTTCGTGTTCTACCTCTGTAGCTTTGAGCATTGCGAAGAGCTCGGGAATCGTCTTCTCCATCCCTTGCATATTATAGTTCATCACGAAGCCTTTGTAGCTTGGTGGTAGTTATTCAAGAACTCTGTCAATAACCCTATCATATGGAAGATTAACTCCCAACTAAGCCAAGTGATTATGATAACCAGACATTTTGAGTATGTGTTCAATCACAGAACTGTTCTCCTCCATCTTACAGTTATAGAACTTGATGGAGACTTCATATCTCTCAACTCGGGCATTTGCTTAAAATATTAACTTCAACTCCTGGAACATCTCATATGCTCCATGACATTCAAAATGTCTTTGAAGTCCTGATTCTAAGCCTTAAAGCGTGGCACACTGAACTATCAAGTAGTCATCGGATCGAGCTTGCCAGACGTTCAAAACATCAGCATCTACTCCTGCAGCAGGCCTTTCACCTAGCGGTGCATCAAGGACATAATTATTCTATGCATCAATGAGGATAATCCTCAAGTTACGGACCCTATCTGTGTAGTTGCTTCCATCATCTTTCAACTTACCTTTCTCTAGGAACGCATTAAAATTCAGGGGAACGGTAGCACGGGCCATTGATCTACAACATAGATATGCAAATACTATCAGGACTAAGTTCATGATAAATTAAGTTCAATTAATCTAATTACTTAAGAACTCCCACTTAGATAGGCATCCCTCAAGTCATGTAAATGATACGTGATCCAAATCAACTAATCCATGTCCGATCATCACATGAGATGGAGTATTCATCAATGGTGAACATCTCTATGTTGATCATATCTACTATATGATTCACGTTCGACCTTTCGGTCTCCAGTGTACCGAGGCCATGTCTGTACATGCTAGGCTCGTCAAGTTTAACCCAAGTATTCTGCATGTGCAAAATTGTCTTGCACCCGTTATATGTGAACGTAGAGTCTATCACACCCGGTCATCACGTGGTGTCCCAACACGACGAACTGTAGCAACGGTGCATACTCAGGGAGAACTTACCTTGAAATTTAGTTAAGAGATCATCTTATAATGCTACCGCCGTACTAAGCAAAATAAGATGCATAAAAATAAACATCACATGCTATCAAAATATGTGACATGATATGGCCATCATCATCTTGTGCTTTTGATCTCCATCTCCAAAGCATCGTCATGATCTCCATCGTCACCGTCTCGACACCTTGATCGCCATCGCTGCGTCGTGGTCATCTAGCCAACTAATGCATCTACAACTATCGCTAACACATAGTGATAAAGTAAAACAATTACATGGTTTTTGCATTTCCTATAATAAAGAGACAACCATAAGGCTCCTTCCGATTGCCGATAACTTTTACAAAACATGATCATCAAATACAATAACGTATATCACGTCATGTCTTGACCATATCACATCATAGCATGCCCTGCAAAAACAAGTTAGACGTCCTCTACTTTGTTGTTGCAAGTTTTATGTGGCTGCTATGGGCTTGTAGCAAGAATCGTTCTTACCTACGCATCAAACCACAATGGTTTTTCGTCAAGTTTGTTGTTTTAACCTTCTTCAAAGACCGACCGCGGTCAAATCCGATTCAACTAAAGTAGGAGAAATAGACACCCGCGAGCCATCTTTATGCAAAACTAGTTGCATGTCTGTCGGTGGAACCGGTCTCATATGCGTGGACATGTAAGTTTGACCGGGCTGCTTCATCCCACAATACCGCCGAATCAAAATAAGACGTTGGTAGTAAGCAGTATGACTATCACCGCCCACAACTCTTTGTGGTCTACTTGTGCATATCATCTACGCATAGACCTGGCTCATGATGCCACTATTGGGAAACATTGCATGGAAAACACTTTTCTACGCACACGCAATGATCTATCCATGGAGATGCATAGCAACGAGCGGGAGAGTGTGCCTACGTACCCTCGTAGACTGCTACCTCTTGAGCATGTGTTGGTTTTCCCTTGAAGAGGAAAGGGTGATGCAGCACAGCAGCGTAAGTATTTCCCTTAGTTTTTGAGAACCAAGGTATGAATCTAGTAGGAGGTAACACACAAGTCACCTAGTACTTGCACAAACAAACAAGAACTTCACAACCAACGCGATAAAGGGGTTGTCAATCCCTTCATGGTCACTTGCGAAAGTGAGATCTGATAGAGATAATAAGATAAATATTTTTGGTATTTTTATGATATAGATTGGAAAATAAAGATTGCAAAATAAACGATAATAGAAATAGCAAGTTGATATGAAAATAATATGATGGAAGATAGACCTGGGGGCCATTGGTTTCACTAGTGGCTTCTCTCAAGGTAGCAAATTCTATGGTGGGTGAACAAATTACTATCGAGCAATTGATAGAAAAGATAATACTTATGAGAATATCTAGGCATGATCATTATATAGGCATCACGTCCGCGACAAGTAGACCGAAACGATTCTACATCTACTACTATTACTCCACACATCGACCGCTATCCAGCATGCATCTAGAGTATTAAGTTCATAAGAACAGAGTAACGCATTAGGCAAGATGACATGATGTAGATAGAGGGATAAACTCAAGCAATATGATGTAAACCCCATCTTTTTATCCTTGATGGCAACAATACAATACGTGCCTTGCTACCCCTACTGTCACTGGGAAAGGACACTGCAAGATTGAACCCAGAGCTAAGCACTTCTCCCATTGCAAGAACGATCAATCTAGTAGGCCAAACCAAACTGATAATTCAAAGAGACTTGCACAGATATTTAAATCATGCATAAAAGATTTCAGAATCAAATATTGTTCATAGATAATCTTGATCATAAACCCACAATTCATCGGATCTCGACAAACACACCGCAAAAAGAATTACATTGAATAGATCTCCAAGAGAATCAAGGAGAACTCTGTATTGAGATCCAAAGAGAGAGAAGAAACCATCTAGCTAATAACTATGGACCCGAAGGTCTTTTGTAAACTACTCACACATCATTGGAGAGGTTATGGTGTTGATGTAGAAGCCCTCCGTGATCGATTCCCTCTCTGGTGGAGCGCTGAAAAAGGCCCCAAGATGGGATCTCATGGGTACAGAAGGTTGCGGCAGTGGAAATAGGGTTTCGTAATGCTCCTAGATGTTTTTGGGGTATATGGGTATATATAGGAGGAAGAAGTACGTCGGTGGAGCTGTGAGGGGCCCACGAGGGTGGGGGCGGGCCTACCCCCTAGGCGCACCCTCCTGCCTCGTGGCCTCCTCGCTTCTTTCTTGACGTCCACTCCAAGTCTCCTGGATCAAGTTTGTTCCAAAAATAATTCTCCCGAAGGTTTCATTCCATTTGGATTCTGTTTGATATTCCTTTTCTGTGAAACACTCAAATAGGCAAAAAAACAATTCGTACTGGGCCTTTGGTTAGTACCTTAGTCCCAAAAATAATATAAAAAAGGTAAATTAAAGCCCATTAAACATCCAAAACAGATAATATAATAGCATGGAACAATCAAAAATTATAGATACGTTGGAGACGTATCAAGCATCCCCAAGCTTAATTCCTGCTCGTCCTCAAGTAGGTAAATGATAAAAACATAATTTTTGATGTGGAATGCTACCTAGCATAATTCTCAATGTAATTTTCTTTATTATGGCATGAATGTTCAGATCCGAAAGATTCAAGACAAAAGTTTAATATTGACATAAAAATAATAATACTTCAAGCATACTAACAAATAAATCATGTCTTCTCAAAATAACATGGCCAAAGAAAGTTATCCCTACAAAATCATATAGTCTGGCTATGCTCCATCTTCACCACACAAAGTATTTAAATCATGCACAACCCCAATGACAAGCCAAGCAATTGTTTCATACTTTCGGTGTTCTCAAACTTTTTCAATCTGCACGCAATATATGAGCGTGAGCCATGGACATAGCACTATAGGTGGAATAGAATGGTGGTTGTGGAGAAGACAAAAGGAGAAGATAGTCTCACATCAACTAGGCATATAAACAGGCTATGGAGATGCCCATCAATGGATATCAATGTGAGTGAGTAGGGACTGCCATGCAACAGATGCACTAGAGCTATAAGTGTACGAAAGCTCGAAAAGAAACTAAGTGGGTGTGCATCCAACTTGCTTGCTCACGAAGACCTAGGGCATTTTGAGGAAGCCCATCATTGGAATATACAAGCCAAGTTCTATAATGTAAAATTCCCACTAGTATATAAAAGTGACAACATAGGAGACTCTCTATCATGAATATCATGGTGCTACTTTGAAGCACCAGTGTGGTAAAAGGATAGTAGCATTGTCCTTTCTCTCTTTTTCTCTCATTTTTTGGGCCTTCTCTTTTTTTATGGCCTTTCCCTTTTTTATTTTTCGTCCATAGTCTCATCCCGACTTGTGGGGGAATCATAGTCCCTTTTCTCAGTTGGGACAATGCTCTAATAATGATGATCATCACACTTTTATTTACTTACAACTCGATACTAGAACAAAATATGACTCTATGTGAATGCCTCCGGCAGTGTACCAGGATGTGCAATGAATCAAGAGTGACATGTATGAAATTATTATGAACCTGGCTTTGCCACAAATACGATGTCAACTACATGATCATGCAAAGCCATATGACAATGCTGAAGCGTGTCATAATAAATGGAACGATGGTAAGTTGCATGGAAATATATCTCGGAATGGCTATGGAATTGCCATAATAGAGAGGTATGGTGGCTGTTCTGAGGAAGGTATATGGTGGGTGTTTGGTACCGGCGAAAGTTGCGCGGTACTAGAGAGGCTAGCAATGGTGGAAGGCTGAGAGTGCGTATAATCCATGGACTCAACATTAGTCATAAGAACTCACATACTTATTGCAAAAATCTATTAGTTATCGAAACAAAGTACTACGCGCATGTTCCTAGTGGGATAGATTGGTAGGAAAAGACCATGGATCATCCCCGGCCGCCACTCATAAGCAAGACAATCAATAAATAAATCATGCTCCGACTTCGTCACATAATGGTTCACCATACGTGCATGCTACGGGAATCACAAACTTTAGAACAAGTATTTCTCAAATTCACAACTATTCAACTAGCATGACTCTAATATCACCATCTTCATATCTCAAAACAATCATCAAGTATCAAACTTCTCATAGTATTCAATGCACTTTCTATGATAGTTTTTATTATACCCATCTTGGATGCCTATCATATTAGGACTAATTTTATAGCCAAAGCAAATTACCATGCTGTTATATAAGGCTCTCAAAATAATATAAGTGAAGCATGAGAGGTCAGTAATTTCTATAAAATAAAATCACCAGCGTGCTCTAAAAATATATAAGTGAAGCACTAGAGCAAAATTATCTAGCTCAAAAGATATAAGTGAAGCACATAGAGTATTCTAACAAATTCCGATTCATGTGTGTCTCTCAAAAAGGAGTGTACAGCAAGGATGATTGTGTTAAACTAAAAATCAAGGACTCAAATCATACAAGACGCTCCAAGCAAAACACATATCATGTGGTGAATAAAAATATAGCCTCAAGTAAAGTTACCGATTGACGAAGAAGAAAGAGGGATGCCTTCCAGGGCATCCCCAAGCTTAGGATTTTGATTGTTCTTGAATTTTACCTTGGGGTGCCTTGGGCATCCCCAAGCTTAGGCTCTTGCCACTCCTTATTCCAAAGTCAATCAAATCTTTACCCAAAACCTGAAAACTTCACAACACAAAACTCAACAGAAAATCTCATGAGCTCCGTTAGTATAAGAAAACAAACCACCACTTCAAGGCACTGTAATGAACTCATTATTTACTTATATTGGTGTTAAACCTATTGTATTCCAACTTATGTATGGTTCATACCCCCCCCCCCCGATACTAGCCATAGATTCATCAAAATAAGCAAACAACACACGAAAAACAGTATCTGTCAAAAATAGAACAGTCTATAGTAATCTGTAGGTTTCGAATACTTCTGTAACCCCAAAATTCAGAAATAAATTTGTGGACGTGAGGAATTTGTCTATTAATCATATGCAAAAACAATTAACCTAATTGCACTCTCCAGTAAAAAAATGGCAGCTAATCTCGTGAGCGCTAAAGTTTCTGTTTTTTACACCAAGATCGCAAAGACTTCCCCCAAGTCTTCCCAAAGGTTCTACTTGGCACAAACACTAATTAAAAACATAAAAACACATATAAACATAAGCTAGATGAATTATTTATTACTAAACAGGAACAAAAACAAGAAACAAAAATAAAATTGGGTTGCCTCCCAACAAGCGCTATCGTTTAACGCCCCTAGCTAGGCATAAAAAAAAGAATAGATCTTGGTATTGTCATCTTTGCTATGCAATCCATAAGTGGCTCTCATAATAGATTCATAATTTAATTCAATTTTCTTCCTAGGAAAGTGTTCCATGCCTTTAGTTAACGGAAATTGGAATCTAATATTTCCTTCTTTCATATCAATAATTGCACCAATCGTTCTAAGGAAAGGTCCACCAAGAATAATAGGACATGTGGGATTGCAATCTATATCAAGAACAATGAAATCTACGGGCACATAATTCCTATTTGCAACAATAAGAACATCATTAATCCTTCCCATAGGTTTGTTAATGGTGGAATCCGCAAGATGCAAATTTAAAGAACAATCATCAAATTCACGGAAACCTAGCACATCACACAAAGTTTTTGGAATCATGGAAACACTAACACCCAAATCACATAAAGCATAGCATTCATAATCTTTAATCTTAATTTTAATGTTAGGTTCCCACTCATCATAAAGTTTTCTAGGGATAGAAACTTCTAGTTCAAGCTTTTCTTCATAGGATTGCATTAAAGCATCAATGATATGTTTAGTAAAAGTTTTATTTTGATTATAAGCATGAGGAGGATTTAACACGGATTGCAGCAAGGAAATACAATCTATCAAAGAGCAATTATCATAATTAAATTTCTTGAAATCCAAAATAGTGAGTTCATTGCTATGTAAAGTTTTGACTTATTCAATCCCACTTTTATTAATTTTTGCATCAAGATCTAAAAACTCCGAATTATTGGGACGCCTTTTAACTAAAGTTGACTCATCTCCAGTCCCATCTTTATCAAGATTCATATTGGAAAACATAGATTTAATAGGAGTCACATCAATCACTTTTAATTCTTCAGCATTATTATCATGAAAACTAGAAGAACACGCTTTCACAAAGCAACCTTTTTTAGCACGCATCCTAGCAGTTCTTTCTTTGCACTCATAATTATTAGAGGAATTACTAGGAAACGGTCTAGGATTAAAGTTTCCTCTATACGCGTTGTTACCAAAATTGTTCCTACCAAGAAAATTCACATCCATAGATTCATTATTATTCTCAATCAAAGTAGACAAAGGCGTATCATTAGGATGAGAAGAAACATTCTTATGAGCAAACAAATTCATAAGTTAATCTATCTTTCCACTCAAAACATTAATTTCTTCTATAGCATGAACCTTTTTACTAGTAGATCTTTCAGTGTGCTATTGAGAATAATTAACCATAATATAGTCTAGGAGTTTAGTACCTTCTCCTAAATTGATTTACATAAAAGTGTGTAACATCCCAAATTTTCAATTAGGAATGTTATACATAGGTCATCATTTGCATATCATATTTTTTTTTGCATTTTAGTTTTGATCCTAGAAATTCTAAGCAACTCAAGGACCCATGGAGAGAGTTTGGGATTTCATTTATTTTCATATTTGAATTTTTCTCAAATATTGAAAAGAGGATCAATTTGGTTTTAATTATTTTTCTCTCCAAAATATTTTCGATACCAAAATAAAGAGCGGACATAATATGACTTCTCCAAAATAAAGGAAATATTGGAGGAAAAATATTAAAATAAAATAATTATTTTATTTGGATTTTTATCGCTATTTTATTCGAATTAGAAAAATATGCATTTTACAAAATTGCATTTTTAGGCCAATAAAATGTTCACTATGTTCTAAATATTTTATTTAGATGGTGAAAATTGTTTTTGGCATTTTTATATATTTTTATATTTTTTTAGAATTTTTCCTTTCGGTGGAATTGTTTTAAAAAAATCTTTCCCGGACCGTCTTGGGCTGCAACCCAGCTGGCCCGTTCGGCTGCCGCCGCGCTTCGTGTCCGCGCCGGACTCCGGCTGGTGTCCGGGTTGCCGCCACCGCCTCTGCCCCCTCTCCCAAGTCGGAGACCACAGGGGGGGTGGGGGGTTTTATAAGCCGCCGCCCCAGGCCCCTCTTACCACCCCGAGCCGCCCTGCCGCCTGCGCCGCACACCGCCGCCGCCGCCCCGCGCCGCTGCCGCGGCCCTGCCGTCGCCTCGCCCCGTCGCCCCCCCTCGCCGCCGCCGCCGTTCACCTCACCGCCCCAGTTTTTTCTGGTTTAGGTAAAAAACATTTGGTTTTATTTTAAAACCTAGGTTCATTTTTTTATTTAGATCGGTTCGGTTTTCTTGGTTTTTCTCGGTTTAGCTTATTCCGTGAACGTTCATTCGTTAGACCATTTTAATGAACACTTTTCGTTTGTTTGCCTCTGTTAGCCGACGTTTGTCCGATAGATTTTTCTTTTTGTCTTATTTTCTGCCAGGGACGTATCCGTGATTATTTTTTTCACAGATTAGCCCCTGATCTTCAAACCCTCGCAACATTTCAACCATTTGTCCAAATCCAGTGAAACGAGCGCCAAATTGTTTGTCTCGAAGCCCTCTTTCCAGCTAATCAACTTTAACACGGTTTTGATAAATTAAAATTTGGTTTAAAGCAGATTTCAATTCGAAGTTCTTTTGATCGTAGTTTCAGTTCCGTAGCTCCGTTTTGACCGATTCTTTTTGCAAATCGAACCTCTTCAGTTGAATTTTAAGTTTGGATCTTCTTATTTGAGTTTTACCCTTGCATCTATGCTTGAGTGCTTATGTATGCCATTGTTTGTTTGCGATATAATTCCCGAAGTGCGAAGCATGCTACTACGAGTCTCTAGGTTTTGCGGATCATCAGCAAGGCAAGTAACACATTGATCATACCCCTTTATTACCCAGTTTTTATGCATTAGCTACAATTCTCAAACATTGCATGAGTAGGATCTCTTAACATGTGGGTTTGGGAAGTAGATAATGAGGTAGAACCTATTGCCCTTTTATTATCAAACCTTGGGAGTTACTTCTACGTGATGCTTATATTGCCATGCTATGCTCGTAGACGTGGATTGGGTTTGAGAGTATCCATGACAGATGTGAGATTATTATTAATGGTTAACTTAAGGTGGCTACTTAAATACACATCTGGGTGGATTGGTTGCGGGCACCTGGGGATATACCAGTGTTGTCCTTTGGTTCACCACCCAGGCTCAAAGGGATCAGAAGATTATTCATGCTAGAAACTTCCGTGTGCGGCCACAAGCTATTATGGGCTCTAGCATAGTTGAGCATGTTGCATGACCTCTTTCAATGGTTGGCTAGTAGATGTAGGGGAAAGTAGGTGTAACTGTCCACCCAGAGTAAAGAGTTAACGTTTCTGAAACACTGTGTCTCGGTCATCCGTTTCTAAAACACCATGTAGTGTGAGAAATCCAACGGAGAAGGTCGAGTCTTGTGGGGAAAAGTGCGCAAACCTCTGTAGAGTGTATAAACTAATCATGGTTAGCCGTGTCCCCGGTTATGGACATCTTGAGTATCTGGTTCTTGGATTATCATGTTGATCTCATCACTCTAAATTAATTTGTTGGGTTATTAGTTACTGTTTAATTGGGACTAAGATGGGGTTACCATTCTCAATGTTTATCAACTACCATGATAGTTAAATAAAATATATTCATTTGTTTTATGGAAAAATTGGCTTTTTGCAAAAACATTATAACCATAGAGCCTCCATCAGCCTTTACTTGTTCATTTGCTCTATTGTGTTATATTGCCAGCATATTCCATGTGCTGACCCGTTTCGGGCTGCAACATATCATGTTGCAGACTATGCAGACGAAGAGTAAGGTGCGTTAGGTCGTTGTCATGCATTCAGCTATGCCGTTGGAGTTGATGGACTCACTTTATCTTCCAAGCCTTCTGCTGTTATCTTAATTTGATGGCCTTAAGCCATATTTATTGTAATAAGTTCTCTTTTGAGGCATTCGATGTAATAAGTGTGTGATTGCCACTCTGTTATAAATCCTTTAAGTACTGTGTGTGTCAGCATTACCGATCCAGGGATGACACTTATACACAGAGATTTGACCGTTTGAGGTCGGATCGCTACAGGATGGTATTAGAGCACACGTTGACTATAGGACATGACCACTAAGATGAGCCATAGGTCACCCTTCTCTACTCATTTCTGACTCCTCTCCATTTTCTACTCTATAGGATGGCAGACTCAAGGAACAAGTTTGCACAACCGGATGAAGACACACCTTTTGGGAGACACTTGAAGGAAGTCACTAGGTACCTGAACATCGGAATACCAAGCTCCACCCGGACCTACACCGCCACTTTACCAGAAGAGGAGCATTGGATGATTCGAGTTCAAGTTCCAGGAAGGACATTCACGCTAGTTACTGAGCCCATAGAATTTTCCTTTGATGCACCAACCTGGAGTCTAGGAAAGAGCATGGCAGCCCACATCGCCATAGGATGCATCAGCGAAGTTTATCACAAGGAATTTAAGGACACCATCTACCAGATATGTGGGCGCCGAGATGAGCAATGGGAAATGATCAGTATCAGGAAGGACTGGTCCATTGCAGCCTTCATCCAGGAGTTAAACCAGCACATTCGTCGCCAGGAGAACCAAATGTGCGGAAGCATGATAGATCTGAAGAAGTTGATGGCCAGGAACATGGAGCTTGAAGAGGAACTCAAGTCTACACGCGACGGATATGAGGAGGAAATCACAATACTAGTGGAGAGGAATGACGACATGACAAGGAAGCTAGGAGTGTTCATGGGAGACCCTGCGCCAGGAGGAGATGACGACCACCCTGATGACATCCGTTCTAAAGACTACATCATCATCGACGACACCGACTCCGACCCCGACAGTAGAGATGATGATTATGAAGACAAAGCTGGAGCGGATATCATGGAGTCTTCCACCAATCGAAATTTCTAGTCGACCACCATATTATTAGTAGTATTTCCCCCATGTATATAGTAGTAGTAGTCCGAGCACTTTAACGATAGATAGATCGATTGTATGCCCTTGCTTGAATTGATTTGGTGTGATACGAATGTGTTTGTCTCATGTGCATATGGGTAGTGTTTTCTCACTATACCTCATTTCTATTCGAATCTCTCCCCTCTAAACCCATCAGATGCCTCCGAGACGTGACCCCGGATTTTTCTTCCCACCGGAGCTCACTCAGATGATTCAACAGCAGAATGCCTTGATGCAGTTGTTAGTCCAGAACCAAGGCAACAACAACAACCCACGTCCACCACCTCTAGTTGACAACTTAGCCCGTTTTCTGAGGTTGCAGCCGCCGGTGCTTTCCAGTAGCACCGAGCCGATAGTTGCTGATGACTGGCTACACAGGATAGGAAGGGAGTTCACCACCACAGGTTGCACAGATGCTGAGAAGGTGCGTTTTGCCGCACATCAATTGGATGGACCTGCAACCTCATGGTGGGAGAATTACACAACCACTTTCCCCATACCCAATGTCACTTGGGAGCAGTTTCAGCAAGCATTCTGCACTGCACATGTCTCAACTGGAGCTATGAGCATGAAGAAGCGTGAGTTTCGCAACTTACGCCAGGGAAACCGTACTGTGGGACAGTACGTGGATGAGTTTAGTAAGTTAGCCCGCTATGCCCCAGATGATTTGGCCATAGATGCCGCGAAGCAGGAGAATTTTATGGAAGGGCTGAATGATGAGATGAGTATGTAGTTAATGGTGGCAACATTTAAGAACTACCAGGAGTTGGTAGAAAAGGCTCTTATGATTGAAGGGAAGCAGCGGCAGATTGAGAGCCGCAAAAGGAAGTATGGAAAAGGGAAGTACAATTCAGGAGCTCAGTAGAAACCTCGTTTTACCCCGAACTCGGGAGGATATACCCATAACCATGGAGGCCACACGCACAATGGAGGAAGTTCGCATAACCATAGTGGCCCCAAGAATGGAAATGGAAATGGAGCAGGCAGCAACCAGAACCGCTCTAACCCAGCCACACCCACCAAGAAGGACCAAAGTCAAATTACTTATTTCAAGTGCTGGAAGACTGGACACTATGCCAATGAGTGCCCTGAAGCAAAGAATGGAAATGGCAATGGAAGCTCTGGGAAGAAGCCCAACCCTTTCAATAGGGCACAAGTGAACCACGTTAACATGGAGGAGGTTGAAGAGCAGCCAGATGCAATTATAGGTAAGTTTTTGGTTAAGTCATTTACTACAATCCTTCTTTTTGATACTAGTGCATCGCATTCATACATTTCAAGGGGGTTCGTGGATAAGTATAAATTGCCCACCAAAGTTCTGAGGACACCTATGTTAGTAAGCTCGCCAGGAGCTGAGTATATGGCAAGCCAAGGATGTTTTCAGATGCCATTGACCATAGGTAGACATGTTTTCCCCTCGGACTTAATAATTTTTGAGTCACAAGGATTGGATGTGATACCAGGAATGGATTGGCTATCGATGTATGGAGGAAACATCGATTGCGCCAGTAAGTCAATTCTGCTCACCACCCCGGAGGGAAAAAGGATTAAGTATGTATCTAGGCATGCGCCTAGGAGGACCCAAGTAAATTCCCTCTCAGGAGTTGTTCAGGAGGAAGTGCCTGTAGTGAAGGATTATCCGGATGTATTTCCACAGGAGTTACCAGGCATGCCGCCGGATCGAGACATTGAGTTTTTGATAGAGCTGTTGCCAGGCACCGGACCGATATCGAAGAGACCATATCGGATGCCCGCAAATGATCTGGAGGAGATTGAGAAACATATCAAGGAGCTATTGGAGAAGGGTTACATTCAACGAAGTTCGTCACCGTGGGGAGCACCAGTGCTCTTGGTTGAGAAGAAGGATGGATCACTGAGAATGGTTGCTGATTATCGCATGTTGAATGAAGTGACGATCAAGAACAAGTACCCACTGCCAATGATCAATGACTTGTTTGACCAGCTGCAAGGAGCTAAAGTATTCTCCAAGATCGACCTCCGATCAGGATACCACCAGTTGAATATCCGAGAACAGGATATACCTAAGACAGCCTTCACCACAAGGTACGGATTATACGAGTACACGGTTATGTCATTTGGATTGACTAATGCCCCTTCCTATTTCATGAGTATGATGAATAAGGTGTTCATGGAGTTCTTGGATAAGTTTGTCATGGTGTTCATTGATGATATCTTGGTATACTCGAAAAATGAAGAGGGGCACAAGGAGCATTTGCGTCTAGTTCTCAAGAAGCTCAGGGAACATCAGTTGTATGACAAGTTCAGCAAATGTGAGTTTTGGTTGAAGGAAGTTGGATTTCTTGGCCATGTTATATCAGGAGAAGGTTAGCAGAAGATCCTACCAAGGTTCAGTCTGTCACAAATTGGCTAGCACCCACCTCGGTAGGAGAGATCCGCAGTTTTCTTAGACTTGGAGGGTATTACCGGAGATTCATTGAGAATTTTTCTAAGATTGTGAAGCCCATGACAGAGTTGTTGAAGGACACCAAGTTCAAATGGACAGAAGAATGTAAGGCAAGTTTTTAGGAGTTGAAGAAACGTTTGGTTACAGCCCCAGTGTTGATTCTGCCGGATATACGCAAAGATTTCCAAGTGTATTGCGACGCTTCTCGCTTAGGACTTGGAGGTGTACTTATGCAGGATGGAAGAGTTGTTTCATATGCATCACGTCAGCTTCAACCGCATGAGTTGAATTATGCCACGAATGATTTGGAGTTAGCAGCTGTAGTTCATGCACTCAAGACCTGGAGACATTTTCTTATTGGAAAATGTTGTGATGTGTACACGGATCATAAGAGTTTGAAGTACATTTTCACGCAGAAGGAGCTGAATATCAGGCAAAGGAGATGGTTGGAGCTTATAAAAGATTATGATATGAAGTTGCACTATCATCCAGGCATGGCCAATGTCGTAGCATACGCTTTGAGCCGGAAGAGTTACGCCAATACCCTCGTAAGCGGAGGATTACCAAAGGAGTTGGCCGAAGATCTCAGGGAGCTACGTTTGGAGATAGTCCCTAGAGGTTTTGTTGCGGCATTGGAAGTTCATTCAACATTATTGGGAAAGATTCGAGAAGCTCAGAAGGATTTGCTGAGATAAAGGAGAGGATGAGAAAAGGAAAAGCCAAAGGGTTTCATGAGGATGTTTACGACGCCTTATGGTTTGAGGACCGCGTTTATGTACCCAATAATGCAGAGATCGGGAAGTTAATACTTCAAGAAGCTCATGACTCGCCATACTCGATACACCCCGGAAACACCAAGATGTATTTGGATTTGAAGAAAAGTTTCTGGTGGACTGGTATGAAGAAAGATATTGCCGAGTATGTAATTGTATGTGATGTATGTCAGAGAGTGAAGGCAGAACATCAGAAGCCAGTAGGATTACTGCAGCCTATGCCGATACCCAAATGGAAGTGGGATAAGCTTGGCATGGATTTCATCGCCGGGTTGCCCAGGACCCAATCGGGATACGATTCTATCTGGGTAGTAGTGGATAGTTTCACCAAAGTGGCTCACTTTATCCCAGTGAAAACCACTTATACAAGTGCGAAGTTGGCCAAGATATATATGACCAGGATCGTATGTCTGCATGGAGTTCCGAGGACCATCGTATCAGATAGAGGGACCCAGTTTACTTCAAAGTTTTGGAATCAGCTGCACCAGACTTTGAGTACCAGGCTAGAGTTCAGTACAGCTTTTCATTCGCAGACAGATGGACAGACCGAGAGAGTCAATCAGATTTTTTGTGCGCCAGACTATGGATCTAGTTGGGATGATAATTTGCCCTACACGGAGTTCTCCTATAACAACAGTTATCAAGCCAGTTTGAAGATGGCCCTGTTCGAAGCTTTGTATGGAAGGAGGTGCAGGACACCATTGATGTGGGATGAAGTTAGAGACCGTCAGTCGTTTGGACCAGACTTGATTAAAGAGTCCAAAGAGAAGGTTAAGTTGATTCGAGATAGACTGAAGGTAGCCCAGCCCTGGAAGAAGAGTTATGCAGACTCAAAATGCAAGGAGGTAGTCTATGAAATCGGAGACAAAGCATATCTTCGAGTGTCACCTCTGCGCGGAGTTAAACGTTTTGGAGTTAAGGGAAAGTTAGCCCCGAGATTTGTAGGACCATACCGAGTTTTCGAGCGTATGGGAGAAGTGGCCTACAAGTTGGAGTTACCCGAAGGACTGTCAGGAGTTCACGATGTGTTTCACGTTTCTTAGCTAAAGAAGTGCCATGCTGAGATGGCCGATATTCCTCTGAGAGATACAGTGCCCCTGGAAGCCATATAGTTGGATAGCGATTTGACATACGAGGAGAAACCACAGCAAGGTTATCAAGTTTTGCAAAGTTCAGTGGAGCCACCATACCGAGGATGAAGCCACCTGGGAACGAGAGGATGATCTATGGAAAGACCACCCACACCTATTTTCTAGCCAACCCGAATCTCGAGGGCGAGATTCACCTTAAGGGGGGTAGGTTTGTAACATCCCAAATTTTCAATTTGGAATGTTATATATAGGTCATCATTTGCATATCATATTTTGTTTGCATTTTGGTTTTGATCCCAAAAATTCTAAGCAACTCAAGGACCCACGGAGATAGTTGAGGATTTCATTTATTTTCATATTTGAATTTTTCTCAAATATTGAAAAGAGGATCAATTTGGTTTTAATTATTTTTCTCTCCAAAATATTTTCGATATCAAAATAAAGAGTGGAGATAATATGACTTCTCCAAAATAAAATAAATATTGAAGGAAAAATATTAAAATCAAATAATTATTTTATATGGATTTTTATTGCTATTTTATTTGAATTAGAAAATATGCATTTTTCAAAATTGCATTTTTAGGCCAAGAAAATGTTCACTATGTTCTAAATATTTTATTTAGATGGTGAAAATTGTGTTTGGCATCTTTAGATTTTTTATATTTATTTAGGATTTTTCCTTTAGGCGGAATTGTTTAAAAAAATTCCTGGACTGCACTAGGCCGCAGCCCAGCCGGCCCGTTCGGCCGCCGCCGCCGAGCTTCGTGTCTGCGCCGGACTACGGCTGGAGTCCGGGTCGCCGCCGCCGCCTCTGCCCCCTCTCCCAAGTCGAAGACCACCGGGGGGCTTTATAAGCCGCCGCCCTGGGCCCCTCTCGCCACCCCGAGCCGCCCCGCAGCCTGCGCCACACACTGCCGCCGCCTGCACAGCTCGGCGTCGTAGCCCGCCGCCCCGCGCCGCTGCCCCAGCCCCACCGCCGCTAGCGCCGCGTCGTCACCTTGCCCCGCCGCTCCGTCGCGCAGGACCCGAGCCGCCGCCGCTGACCTCGCCGCCCCGGTTTTTTTTGGTTTAGGTAAAAAAACGTTCGGTTTTATTTGAAACCCTAGGTTCGTTTTGTTTATTTATATCGGTTCGGTTTTCTCGGTTTTTCACGGTTTAGCTTATTCCGCGAACGTTCGTTCGTTAGACCATTTTAACGAACACTTTTCATTCGTTTGCCTCTGTTAGCGGATGTTCGTCCGATAGATTTTTCTTTTTGTTTTATTTTCCGCCATGGACCTATGTGCTATTATTTTTATCACAGATTAGCCCCTGATCTTCAAACCCTCGCAACTTTTCAACCGTTTGTCCAAATCCAGTGAAACCAACGCCATAATCTTCGCCTGGAAGCCCTCTTTCCAGTTAATCAACCTGAACATGGTTTTGACAAATTAAAATTTGGTTTCAAGCAGATTTGAATACAAAGTTATTTTGATCGTAGTTTCAGTTCCGTAGCTCCGTTTTGACCTATTCTTTTTGCAAATCGAACCTCTTCAGTTGAACTTTTAGTTTGGATATTCTTATTTGAGTTTTACCCTTGCATCTATGCTTGAGTGCTAATGTATGCCATTGTTTGTTTGCGATAGAATTCCCGGAGTTCAAAGCATGCTACTACGAGTCTCTAGGTTTTGCGGATCATCAGCAAGGCAAGTAACACATTGATCATACCCCTTCATTACCTAGTTTTTATGCATTAGCTACAATCCTCAAAAATTGCATGAGTAGGATATCTTAACATGTGGGTTTGGGAAGTAGATGATGAGGTAGAACCTATTGCCCCTTTATTATCAAACCTTGGGAGTTACTTCTACGTGATGCTTATATTGCCATACTATGCTCATAGACGTGGATTGGATTTGAGAGTATCCATGACAGATGTGATATTATTATTAATGGTTAACTTAAGGTGGTTACTTAAATAAAAATCTGGGTGGATTGGTTGCGGGCACCTGGGGATATACCAGTGATGTCCTTTGGTCCGCCACCCAGGCTCAAAGGGATCATAGGATTATTCATGCTAGAAACTTCCGTGTGCAGCCACAAGATATTATGGGCTCTAGCATAGTTGAGTATGTTGCATGACCTCTTTCAGTGGTGGGCTAGCAGATGTAGGGGAAAGTAGGTTTAACTGTCCACCCAGAGTAAAGAGTTAATGTTTGTGAAAGACTGTGTCTCGGTCATCTGTTTCTCAAACACCATGTAGTGCGAGAAATCCAACGGAGGAGATCGAGTCTTGTGGGGAAAAGTGCGCAAACCTCTGCAGAGTGTACAAACTAATCATGGTTAGCCGTGTCCCAGGTTATGGACATCTTGAGTATCTGGTTCTTGGATTATCATGTCGATCTCATCACTCTATATTAATTTGTTGGGTTATTAGTTACTGTTTTAATTGGGACTAAGATGGGGTTACCATTATCAATGTCTATCAACTACCATGATAGTTAAATAAAATATATTCCTTTGTTGTAGGGAAAAATTGGCTTTTCACAAAAACATTATAACCATAGAGCCTCCACTAGCCATATATGCATGTAGTGATAGCCTTTACTTGTTCATTTGCTCTACTATGTTATCTTGCCAACATATTCCATGTGCTGACCCGTTTCGGGATGCAACATATCATGTTGCAGACTTTTTAGATGAAGAGTAAGGTGCGCTAGGTCGTTGTCGTGCACTCCGCTATGCCGTTGGAGTTGATGGACTCACTTTATCTTCCAAGCCTTCCGCTGTTATCTTAATTAGATGGCCTTAAGCCATATTTATTGTAATAAATTCTCTTTTTAGACATTCGATGTAATAAGTGTGTGATTGCCACTCTGTTATAAATCCTTCAAGTACTGTGTGTGTCAGCATTACCGATCCAGGGATGACACTTATACACAGAGATTTGACCGTTTGAGGTCGGATCGCTACAAAGTGCCTCCCGCGGCCGAATCTAAAAGATTTCTAGAAGCGAAATTCAATCCAGCATAAAAAATTTGTATGATCATCCATAAATTCAAACCACGTGTAAGGCAATTACATATCATTAATTTCATCCTCTCCCAGGCTTGTGCAACATGCTCATGATCAAGTTGCTTAAAATTCATAATATCGTTTCTAAGAGAGATGATCTTAGTGGGAGGAAAATACTTAGAGATAAAAGCATCTTTGCACTTATTCCTTGAATCAATGCTATTTTTAGGCAAAGAGGAAAACCAAGTTTTAGCACGATCTCTAAGTGAAAACAGGAATAGCTTCAATTTAATAATATCATTATCCACATCTTTCTTCTTTTGCATATCACACAAATCAAAACGTTGTTTAGATGGGTAGCGGCATCTTCACTAGGAAGGCCAAAAAACGGATCTTTCATGACAAGATTCAGCAAAGCAGTATTAATTTCACAAGATTCAGCATCGGTAAGAGGAGCAATCGGAGTGCTAATAAAATCATTATTGTTGGTATTGGAAAAGTCACACAATTTAGTATTATCTTGAGCCATCGCGACAAACAAACCAACACACAAGCAAGCAAGAGGCAAGCAAAAAGAGGCGAACAAAAAAGAGGCGAGCGGAAAAAGAGGGCGAGTAAAACATCAAGGGTGAAGTGGGGGAGAGGAAAACGAGAGGCAAATGGCAAATAATGTAATGCGAGGGATAAGAGTTTGTGATGGGTACTTGGTATGTCTTGACTTGATGCAACCTCGCCGGCAATGGCGCCAGAAATCCTTCTTGCTACCTCTTGAGCATGCGTTGGTTTTCCCATGAAGAGGAAAGGGTGATGCAGCATAGTAGCGTAAGCATTTCCCTCAGTTTTTGAGAACCAAGGTATCAATCCAGTAGGAGGTAACACCCAAGTCACCTACACTACAAAAAAGACACATCCGTGACATTTTGGGCGGAATGAAATTTTTTTCTGTCATACATATGACACTTCTATGATGATAATTGTGACAAAACCCGGTATCATCATAGATGTGGTGGGCTCCTACTTCTATGACAAAAAATCATGACAGAAAATGGGCTTTTCGTCCTTGGCGGGCCGGAGACGCAGCTGCATGACATTCGTTGGGCCGTCCATGACGGGAAAAATCGTGCTAGAAGCGAGGGGGAGGAAAATTTCGGGGAGTTGCCAGTTACGGTGGGAGGTCGGGGGCCGAGCGATGCGCGTTGCTCTCGTACACGTACGTGCGTGTGTGCGAGGTGTTGGCTCTAACTGAACCCGAGCGAGGCGTTGGGCTCTAACTGAACCCGAGCGATTGCACTGCAGGCTACGCGTTACTGAACCCGAGCGATCGATCGATGGCTGTTAACTGAACCCGATCGAGCGATTCCTTCGCTACTGCTGCTAACTGAAGCGATCGATGGGATGAACAGTGAGCGTTGCGGGGGGGGTTTGGATGAACAGTGAGCGGTGGCGTTGCCTCTGGATGAACAGGACCCGTGGTGTGGTGGAGGGCTGATGAACAGTAGACGGTGGAGGGGTGCCCGTGGAGGGGTGGATGAACAGGACCCCGTGGTGTGGAGGGCTGGATGAACAGTAGACGGTGGAGGGGTGGTTGAACAGGACCCCGTGGTGTGGAGGGCTGGATGAACAGTAGACGGTGGAGGGGTGCCCGTGGAGGGGTGGTTGAACAGGACCCGTGGTGTGGAGGGCTGGATGAACAGTAGACAGTGGAGGGGTGGTTGAACAGTAGCCGGTGGAGTAGCGCGCGTGGAGGCTGGATGAACAGGAGCCCGTGGAGGCTGGATGAACAGGAGCCCGTGGAGGCTGGAGGAGGTCGACGGTGGAGATGAACAGATGAACAGTATCCCGTGGAGTCCCGTTTTGCGGTACGCCACACCCCTCCCGATGAACAGGACCCCCGTTTCGACCGTAGCGCTCCAACACAAGTCCGTTTCCTCCGTTTTGCGGTACGCCACACCCCTCCCGATCAACAGGACCCCCGTTTCGACCGTAGGAGGTCCGTTTCCTCCGTTTTGCGGTACGCCAGACCCCTCCCGATGAACAGGATCCCGTTTCGAACGTGGCCGGTCGAACACAAGGCCGTTTCCTCCGTTCTGCGGTACGCCAGGCCTCGTTTCCATCGCCTGTTCCGTCCAAGCCCTCCCGATGAACACGACGCATTCCGTTGCCTCCCATGAACACGACGCATTCCGTTGCCTCCCCATGAACACGACGACGACGCTGTTTCTCCGTTCCGACCCAGCCATGTACACGAGCCCTGGCCGTACGTATGCGCGAGTAGGCGTTCGAGACCCCGCCCGTATGTACACATACGTGGCCGTATTTTCTTTCTTGCACCCTGGCCGCTGTACGTACGTGTAAATGCTACGTGCACGCCTCTACTACGACACGTGCGCGCCTCTACATCGACCAGTATGTACCTACACGTTCGCGACCAGAATGACAACGCTACGTACGCTTCGACCAGGTGGGTCCCGACTGTCAGGCACTTCCTTGCGTGCGAAGATGTAGCTGGTGGGTCCCAGCAGTCAGGGGGAAACGTTTTTTCGTGAAATACGGTGGCCCGTCTGGTGGGTCCCGCTGTCAGGTGGAGGAATAATTATTTTGCATGTAATAAGGAGGCACTTCCTTGCTGCGGCCGTGGACCCAGCTGTCAGCCTCTCCACGTACAGTCCACGTCCGATGGAAGCCGTTCCTTGACCACGTTGACCACGCCGCGCCGAGAGCACCAGGGCGGTGGACGACGGCGAGGCCTAGGAAGGGGACGACGCGGAGCCGGGGAAGACGCGGCAGTGGATGCCCACGCGTAGAGGAGTACGAGGGTTCACTGGTTCGCTGCGGTGTGAGGCTGCCGTCGCCGCAGAATAACAGGGGGTGTGGGTGAGTAGAGGGATGGCCTGGCCAGCGGTGGGAGTAGTAGGGGGCGGTGAGGCCTCCGCCGCATCGCAGCCGGCCACGGGAGGCAGGAGCACGAGGCACGACCGGCGCTGGTTTGGGCGGCTGGAGCAAGAAGACCAGAGGTTGAAGAAGCACTACGGCCGTTGGATGGACATCGTACGGTCACTGGAGCTAGAATCGTGCATATTGACTAAGTTGACAAAGCCCTCCGTCCCCGTCAACTTAGTAGGCCCACAAGTCAGCCTCCCACCAAGGTGGGTCCCAGCTAGCAGGGGGTATTCATTTTTTTGAGCGTAATAAGGAGGCACTTCCTTGCGTGCGAAGATATAGCTGGTGGGTCCGAGCTGTCAGCGGCGGTAACGTTTTTTCGCGAAATACAGAGGCCCTTTCGGTGGGTCCCTGATGTCAGGGGAGGAATCATTATTTTGCGCGTAATAAGGAGGCATTTCCTTGCGTGCGGCCGTGGACCCAGCTGTCGGCCTCTCCACGTACAGTCCACTTCAGATGCATGTCGGTCGTTGACCACGTTGACCAGGCCGCGCCGAGAGCACCAGGGCGGTGGACGACGGCGAGGCCTAGGAAGGGAACGACACGGAGGCAGGGAAGACTCGGCAGTTGTTTCCCACGCGGAGGGGAGTACGACTGTACGAGGGTTTACTGGTTCGTCTGCCGTCGCCGGAGAATAACAGCAGGTGTGGGTGAGTAGAGGGATGGCTAGGCCAGCGATGGGAGTACGGTGGGGCGGTGAGGCCTGCGCGGCAGCACAGCCGGCCGCGAGGAGGAGGGAGCAGGCAGTCCCGCCGGCGCTTGTTTGAGCGGCTGGAGCAGGAAGAGCAGAGATTGAAGAAGCACGACGGCCGTTGGATGGACATCCAACAGTCAGTGCTTGTGCGTCAACCTTTTTTTAGGAAAGCCTCAAATCTGTGGAAAACAGCATACAACCCATCTGCCATTATTTCTAATAATTTACAGCCCATTTGCTAATTCTTAAGGTTTTTTTGGAGCCCATATTCTTTTTGTTAGCATTACAGCCCATATTGTGGCCACGGTTAAAAAATTAACGAAATTTTGCATATTTCGGTGCGGTCCGAACTGTTTTTAATCCCGAAATTTCGACTCACATTCAAACTGATTTTAAAAATAAATGTATATCAATATAAAATCCAACAAATTCTCCACGCATAAAAATTAATGTAATTTAAAATCTCGAAATGAAAAAAAGATATTTTAAACTAATTGCCGGTTTGATGTGTTTTAAAAATGTACAGCCCATTTCTCATTACTGATGGGCCATTTTCTCGGCCAGCCGAATGAAGCTCTCCTCGTCTTGAAAGATTTGCAGCCCAACAGGCCTGACAAAGCGACTTACTTGGCAAATCACAAAAAAACTGGGCTGTGGCCGTGGACCCAGCTGTCAGCCTCTCCACGTACAGTACTCTTCCGATGGAAGTCGGTCGTTGACCACATTGACCACGCCGCGCCGAGAGCACCAAGGCGGTGGACGACGGCGAGGCCTAGGAAGGGGACGACGCGGAGCCGGGGAAGACGCGGCAGTGGATGCCCACGCGGAGAGGAGTACGAGGGTTCACTGGTTCGGCTGCGGCGTGAGGCTGCCGTCGCCGCAGAATAACAGGGGGTGTGGGTGAGTAGAGGGATAACATGGGCCAGCGGTGGGAGTAGTAGGGGCGGTGAGGCCTCCGCGGCATCACAGCCGGCCACGAGAGGCAGGAGCACGCGGCACGACCGGCGCAGCTTTGGGCGGCTGGAGCAAGAAGACCAGAGGTTGAAGAAGCACTACGGCCGTTGGATGGACACTGGAGCTAGAATCGTTCATATTGACTAAGTTGACAAAGCCCTCCATCCTCGTCAACTTAGTAGGCCCACAAGTCAGCCTCCCACCAGGTTGGGTCCCAGCTAGCAGGGGGAGTATTCATTTTTCTGTGCGTAATAAGGAGGCACTTCCGGTGGGTTCGAGCTGACAGCGGGGGGGGAACGTTTTTTTCGCGAAATACTGTGGTCCGTCCGGTGGGTCCCAGCAGTCAGGGGCAAACCTTTTTTTCGCGAAATACGGTGGCCCGTCCGGTGGGTCCCAGCAGTCAGGGGGGAAACGTTTTTTCCGCGAAATACTGGTGGCCCGTCCGGTGGGTCCCTGCTGTCAGGTGGAGGAATAATTATTTTGCGCGTAATAAGGAGGCACTTCCTTGCGGCTGCCGTGGACCCAGCTGTCAGCCTCTCCACGTACAGTACTCTTCCGATGGAAGTCGGTCGTTGACCACATTGACCACGCCGCGCCGAGAGCACCACGGCGGTGGACGACGGCGAGGCCTAGGAAGGGGACGACGCGGAGCCGGGGAAGACGCGGCAGTGGATGCCCACGCGGAGAGGAGTACGAGGGTTCACTGGTTCGGCTGCGGTGTGAGGCTGCCGTCGCCGCAGAATAACAGGGGGAGTGGGTGAGTGGAGGGATGGCCTGGCCAGCGGTGGGAGTAGTATGGGGACGGTGAGGCCTCCGCGGCAGCACAGCCGGCCACGGGAGTCAGGAGCATGCGGCACGACCGGCGCTGCTTTGGGCGGCTGGGGCAAGAAGACCAGAGGTTGAAGAAGCACTACGGCCGTTGGATGGACATCGTTGACCACGCCGCGCCGAGAGCACCAGGGCGGTGGACGACGGCGAGGCCTACGAAGGGAACGACACGGAGCCGGGGAAGACACGGCAGTGGCTGCCCACGCGGTGGAGAGTACGAGGGTTGACTGGTTCGGCTGCCGTCGCCGGAAAATAACAGGAGGTGTGGGTGAGTAGAGGGATAGACAGGCCAGGGATGCGAGTATGATGGGGCCGTGAGGCCTTCCCGGCAGCACTGCCGGCCACGGGAGGCGGGAGCAGGCGGTTCCGACGGCGCTGGTTTGGGCGGCTGGGGCAGGAAGATCAGAGACTGAAGAAGCACGATTGCCGTTAGATTGACATCTAACGGTCTGACGCTGGTAGAGTCGATTGTTGACTAAGTTTCTTTTTTGAGAAACCTTGTGTACGCATGAACTTAGTAGGCCCACAAGTCAGCCTCCAAATCTGTGGCAGACAACATAAAGCCCATTTGCTATTTTTTATAATTTGCAGCCCATTTGCTAATTCTTAAGTAATTTATTACAGCCCATTTTCTGCCCAGGACCACGGTCAAAAAGTCCAACCTTATTTTGCATATTTCGGTGGAGTCCGAACTGTTGTAATCCCGAAATGATAAACATTTTTTAAGAACTTATTGATTTGCCAAAAAAATCGTTTTGTTTTTGTAAGCAAATAAGACGTGGGACAATTTAGTTGGTTTAAGGGAAAACCAGTGGTAAAAAATCAGCGCTGGGTGGGAAAAAACAACAAAAATAAGGATGTAAATATGAAAAGGGAATTTTATGTGTTTTCAATATAATGATACGTGTATATGAACTAGTAAAACTATAGGTAGAGATTAGAAAACGGATGTAGGACATGCGTTTCAAGAGGAAAATAGAACTGGGCTGTGTGTTTGATTCAGTAAAAAAACTGCCTGCGGATGTTGTAAGACAAAATATAACTAACGCTGGCGGGCCAGAGGCCAGTAGATACCTGCTGGATCTTTGTGCCCCGTTGTCGTCATGGGCTGGGCCTGTTAAAAACAAAACAACCCTGGGCAATCTACAGCCCAGTTGAAACTTGCTCGACCTGAAAAAACAATATACGTGCTCAATAAACGAGAGAATTCTGCAAGTACAGACTGATAACTGGGATGCAGCACGGATATTGTTTTTTTATCGTGATAATAAGTGCATGCACTTGTTTCGAAAAAATCGGAGAACTGGGAATTCGAACGGCGGGTGCTTATGCTACCCATCAAATAAAAATCAGGTGCCTGAAAATTCGTTTCGAAACAAATGATTCAGCTTTATATCCACGTCGACCCTCGGCATGATGGTTGGAAGCAAATGCAAGTTCATACCAAAAGATCGTTAACAACAATACCAACTTGCGGACGACAAGGTAGTACAACTACCAATACCAAACTAACTTATAATCTTTTTACTCCTGGCCCTAGTGTTCGTCTGGTAGAAAATCTTGCAGAGGACCAGCTCCCGCTCCTTCTCTTGCTCCAGGTCCCCGAGGTGGTACTGGTGCATCACCCAGTTGGTCCTCTGCTGGTCGAAGTTCTTGTTGGTGTGCAGCACCAGAACCTTTTTTGCTGCCCGTCTGCCGGCCGTTGACCATCACCGGCAAGGTATTGCCGGTCTTGTGCCACATCGCGTGCATGCCGCACTCCGACTGTATCTTGCGACGCGTCCACGCGCCCCTTTTGAACGCCCTGGAATTGCGCTGGAAGAAATGCTTCCTTAGGCCACTCAGTGTGATACCTGCAGTATTGTGGAATACAGGTTTTAGTGTACCTAGTTGGCATTTTCATAACATCTTTGGCATGTTGCAGTCACTTGTTTCACTTTTTATTAACTGTCAAATTGTAATTGCTTCACCAGGTCTGCGTCTAAAAAGAAAAATAGAGCTATAAACAAAGGAATATGTTTGTGCAAGTAGACGGCCGATCGGTGTCTTACCTGGAAGTTTCTCAGGTTGGGTGTAACATATGCCGTGCTCGCTGTCGATGGTTGGTATGAACAAATCGATGAGAGACTGAAATCTCGCGCTGTCAGCACTCACTTTGGCCTCAAGGTGCTCGATCAGCTCCTGATCCGTGGGATCGAACTTGACGCCAGCCGGCAGCACGGGCCAATCCTTCTTCGACTTGCATCGGTAACTCCAGTTATATGGTACTCAATGTATGATCAATCGACTGTTTTAAGTGAATGATGAAAGATTTCGACAGATAAGTGGTACTCCAAATCTGAAGTCCAGAATACCCGAACACGCCGCCGGGATTCTTGTGTCACCTCACGCGCAGCGTGTTGTCACGTCAATTCAATGTGTGGACATGATGAATAATTTGACCGACGTATACTAGTACTGCTACTGTACTACTTACTAGTCGTATTTAGTGTCACGATTTATACATAGGTTTAACTAACAAGTACGCACTTGAAGCCTAACTGATATATATATGGCTTCTGCACAGCATCTCCATCATCATTATCAGTACATCCTACGCAGGTGAGTTAGGATGCACTTGATCCCAGGAAGGTATCTATCCTTCAAACCAGAGGAGTGCTTCAAACTAACAACAGTACATAATATCCAACAAAAGAGGGTCGTGCTACAGCAGCAGAATACATGGCTCAGTCTAGATATCAGCACGAATCAAGTTGTGCATATTTGCTGTTGGCATGAACCACATCGCCGCATGTCGGGTTTGCAAAAGCCATCCATCGCATGGAAGCTTGATGCCTTTCACACACTGAAGATTATCTGGCAACAAGCTGTGTCGACGAATCTCTGGATATGGTGATTCATGAAACCCATGGTATGATGTGTAAACACAGCCCCCCCTCGCGAATGGAAGTTGCATAGCACAGTAATCATCGCCGGTGATATGATCGATGATTGGTTGGATGATCGGATAATTGAGCCCGAGGAACAAGGAGTGGTTGCCGAGGCTGTAAACCCGCCTCCAGTTGAATACGCCTGGCCCAACGGAGCTGGGATCTTTCTCGAACACGAAGCAGCCATAGCCATCAATGTCACGAACGCCCCACGCATTGTACTGCATGTGGTTTGATGTAATGGTTTGGTCAATTTGGTACGTGCGAATGAGCATCAAATGACCGCCGTCAGCTGAACGAGCGATAAACCACCACCCATCGGCTGGTATGATTCCAGGTCCTGGAATCATGAAGGCCAGCGCATTTGCGTCTGCTGCAACAATTCAAATTGGAGACCAAAAGGACAAAAATAAACAATCATGTTCAGAGTATGTGTGGAATTAAGATTATTATAACAGTGACACATATCATAGACAGAGAATTGCAATGCCGTGGTCATAATCATACCCCAAGTTAAAAAAATAAGCCAATGGCTTTCATATTCTAGCAATATGTCATGGTTCAAACATCATGTAACAATGAGAGGAAAACAGCTATGACAGCGCCTACTCATATTCTACCATAGCACTTACTACTACTGTTCTCATATCAACTCTAAGCAATAACATGCGTTGTTATAAAAATCTTGTAAACGAGAGTAACATATAGCAATCATGATGTTATGCTCATAATATGTATTCTAACAATCATTAGATGCCAATTGTTCTCATATCAACTCTAACAATAACATGTGTGGTCATAAAAATCTAGGAAATGAGAGGAACATATAGCAATGATGTGGTTATAGACATGCTATGCATTCTAAATTTGTAACAAATGAACAGGCAGTCGTATTCATAAGGTAAAGATGAGATGAGATAGAACAATTACACGACGATAGATTCCACCAATATAGGTAGCCAATCTGTGCGTCGACCGCGTAAACGATGCCATCGTGCACTATAGCATCAGACAGAAATGTTTCCTCAACAGGATTGATGATGAGCCATAACCATGTATGGCGACCGGATTCCAGATAGACTAATCCCTTGTTGAACAAGGCAATGAGCTTGTAATCCATGTAGTCTTCTGATGGTGTGGGCACTTCGCAGATTACAACTTTCTGCAAACAGAGGTCGAGCCAAAAGCTTGACGCGTCTCGTGCGTAGTAGGCAGGAGTGTCCGGCGGGCCGCGAGGCTCGATGGCGGCGGTATCCAACGATGGAAGGGTGATCTCTCGCTGGGTGTAGATATCCACGAGACGCCACGGACTACCGGTGTGGTGGATGAGGACGATCCAGTTGGCCTTCATGCCCGCCCAGTAGTGGCCGCGCATGAAGGACAGGTGGACGGGTAGTGGTAGCATGTCGAGGGGCACCACGGCAACCTCCGTAGGATCGTCAAGTCGGTGTCTGGGCCACCTGCGAGGATCGGGCATCAGCAAGCAGGGTGTCTTGAAAAGAGCCGGCCGGTTGCAGACGAGTAGACGGTACAAAGACACCGAGCATGCGGCCAGACGGACGGTGCTGAGTAGGTCCATACGACTACAGATCTGCTCCAAGAGAACATCGGGGAGGGAATTCCAATCGCGGCTCTGCGTGTCAGTCGGTTCTGCCATTGGGGTTTTCGGTGCCTGCGAGCCAGCGGGGAAGTGGATTCGGGCGGGCGAGCGAAGAAGCTTCTCCTCGTGTGGCCGAGCAGTGAGCGGGGGGATATGGTACGCGCGAGCTACCAAGGAAGATGGCGCGGGCGGGCGAGCAGTGAGCGGGGGTAAATGGTGTGCGGCCGACGATGGGGAAGAGAGGAGAAGAAGAGGAGGAAGAAGAGTGGAAGACGGGGAAGAAAGTGCATTCAATCTCAATTCTACTACTCCCTCCGTCTAGGTGTGTAAGTCACCTTACGAAAACCAAATAATCCCAAAACACTTAGGCACCGTACATTAACTCCCTTCTCGTTTTTTGTTTTGTGGCATATCAACCAATAAGATATGTGGGCTGTGCATGCTTTCAATGACTTGAGACTACCAAACATAACCGACTGATTTAGTAACACCAACACGCTGGTTCAGCTTATTAATTACGTGTCCCATCTGCTGCAGTGTGTATTGTCACTTCACTGCGAAGACTAGTTGAATAGTTCTCTCTGACCGAGATGGGGAATAAATGGATCGCGAGGACTTCCTTTCTACAGTATCCCTATGCCTCTACGCTCACTTCACTCATTTTGCTCCGTACCTAGTCACTTGTTGAAATATATAGCCAAATGGACATGTCAATGGGAGGGAGTAATCCCCATGCATGCATGCATGCAACATGCAACATGCAACACTCACACGTACACATGGACGCACACAACACTCACGCACCCATGCGGCACACAACACACGACGCAACACACACGCTCACGCTCAAGTGCTCAACCTACTCCCTACGTCCGTGAAAGACTGTACATTTAGAGATTTACACATTGACCAGGGCATAATTAACGCCCAAAAGTAGCAGAATTATGTGTGCATGCGACCATTGAGATAAGAAGATTAAATGAAGGCCGTTGCATGCTGTAATTAAGGATAGACATGTAGCCTATACCTACAGCACAAGTTGGTGCATTAGTCAATCAATATCGATTTAGATTAAAGGCTAAACACATTGGAAGTGTAGATGTACATCATGTAGTACACTCTTTGTTGGAAGACCGAGGGAGGACACGTGCATGCACTCACATACACAGCCAGGGCGGTTCGCGCGCAAGGGTTGGACTCGTGTCGCGCCTGCGTAAAGTTTTGTTTAACTGATTTCTTTGCTCTGCCAACTGACAGGTGGGACCCAGAAACCAGGTGACAATTTAACCAGTCAACAAAGTGCCACGTCGACTATGTGGCCGGTCAGTAGGGTGCAATACGGTGCTCTACGATGAGCTAGTGATCGCATAATCGCCGCAAAACTATATATAGTGACCGTAAAGAGCGTACTGTTACATACGTTGACCGCCAGTGTATTTTTCTCGTTTCAAATTAAGCCATATTAATCGGAAAGGACGCAGTATGGACTACTACTACTAGTACTAGTACTGCTTTGATGTGTCCCGTCAACTCGCCGAACGAGGAGAAGCTTGCTTACTACGCCTCTCCCTCGCCCACGCGCGCGGTGGTTCGCAGGACGAGGAGAGGGTTTTGACTACAGCGCCCTCTCCCTCTCCCTCGCCCTCGCCCTCGCGGTGGACGTGCAGCAGTTCAATCGGTGTCAGATTGCCAGAAGCATATTGTACTGTAGTATCATCATTGTTGGACCTTCCGAAGAGGCGAAGAGCCAAGTGCAAGGTTCACACGAGTACGAACTGTTGAACCTCCCGAAGAAAGAGCCAAGCGCAAGGTTTTATAGGAGTTGTCGTCCTAGTAGGAGTGTACTAGTACAACTATAGCGAACGATGCTACTGTATGATGCCGCCACGTCACGTATATCCAAAGCTGTGCCACCTTTTTTTCTCAAAGAGCGTGTTGGAGCCCGTGCAACAACCACACAAGTTGCACGTACACATAACACATTTACTAGTAATAAATTCTAAAGGACAAATGCCAGTATGCCACACAAGTTCATCTCCAACTCATGTGATAAATTTGTGCACGACTAGTCTACATATATTCACAGCGCTACCGTCCACAATTACCGTACTCCACATACACGTTATAGATGGGCTACATGTCCTCCTCCAGGTTCCAGTCCCAGGTGTTCTTCATGGATGGCACGATCCATAGCGGTGGGCAACGGGAATCATTGTCGCAGCTTTCTAGTCCGGTTCCACACGATGGAGACTCATCCAAGCTGAAGCGGCATAAATCAGGGATAGCGTGTCCCAGCATGTCGTTCATCCGGCGGTGCGCACTGAAGACACAACCATGCTTCATGAACGGCAGGCCTTCCGTGTCGTGCACGGAAGGTGGCATCCGCTTCACAATGGGGTAGCTGTCCCCGATGAAAAGCGAGTACTCTCCAAGAGTGTTCCTCGGCACCCACGTAGCATCACGGGGGTCGAACTCGGCGCCGTTCATCTGGTACACGCGGCATCCCAGATCTGGACACATGGTGACGTACATAGTCAAGGTCCATGCATAATAATGTTGTGCTCAAATGTGGCGGTCAGTAATACTGTGCAGCAAATAGTACTACTCCGGTATAGAGGAAGTAAAATAACCGGCTTATTATATATAGCCACTCTTGGCTACATGGATGAGATAGTAAGACATGGAAAAACAAAAATGGTGGCAGCTAGTGGGTTCAAGTCTTCAAGGGCCTAGCTAGCTATACGCGTCCTCCAAGGTAAAAAGTACTCCTACTAGTACTACAAAGTATACTACTAGTACAACAATGAAAGAGAAGGCGAGAGGGTTAAAAAATGGAATACCTGGGTAGATGGTGACGGTCCGATCGTGGTAGATTATGTGACCATGTTGCACATCAGTGGTACCATGGGTAACGACTGCTAAGATAGTTGATCCCAATATGCCAAAGTCAGCTACAAGGTTCCAGGTTAGACCGAATCGCGGATGCAAATGCACATCCAGGATCGGCGATCTTATTTTGATCGGGGGATGACTGGTCCCTGCAAAATAATGGAGTACCGTTAGGGATGCAAATGATGGTTTGTGCATTCCGTTTGTAATCTCCCGTACCGTAGGATGTCAACCAGATGAAACAAGTCCCCTGGCTTGTCACCGCGAAGATGCGGCCTAGATGGCGCACGGCGTCTTCGAACGTGTAGGGGTACAAATCTGCCGCCGCCAACATGCGCCAGCCTCTGCCGTTACTGCCTCCTGCATTGATGGCAATCCTTATGTCGAACACCGCGATGAGATAGTAATCGTCGTAGCCGCGTCGCTTTGTCGGCGGGTCCGCAATTGCTATCTTCTTCAATCTCATGTAGGCATCATCATACGTATTCTTGCCCAGCCAGTCCGGAAGGCCGATCCCAATGGTGGAGAAGGGGTCTACCGGAACGGCCGCACTGCTGTGGATGTTGTGCAAAATGATGGTGGTATCCGGCCGGAGGTATGCAAGCCAATCTTCGTTGGCACCGACCCAGACCTATATATAAGACGGTGGGCAGCGGAGAAATTACGGGATGGAAATGGAATAACTATGTACTACATGATCAAACTCCATTACTGACCTGCTCATCGGACAAAATCCGACTACCTCTCAACGTCGGCAACTCTAGCGGAGTCAACGTGCAACCATGGCCAGGGAGCGGTGGACTGTTCGAAGGATTGTCCCATAGAAGAACCTTCTCCTCGAGGATGCATGGAAGACCAACAAGCATGGCCTGTTTAAGCAGCGTCTTGAAAAAGTTGGTGCAGGAAGCACCGAGTCTTGCGGCGGTGAGGACGTCGGAGCGGCGTGCGATTTCTCCCACAGGATCGTCGTCCAAGGTCTCCCAGCCCCGACGAGGAGGAGAACCGCCTGGCGAATCCATGGGAGCAGCGACGAACTTCCTTCTCTTCGGAGGGAGGGGAACTGGCGAGGAGGAGATAAGAGCGTAGTAACCGCAGGGCCTCGTCCCTTCCAACTGTAGATCGTTCCTCTGCGAAGGGGTGAGGCTATTATTTACTACTAGTACTCCCTCTGATTCTTTTTACTCTGCGCATAAGAGCAGACCCGGATACCAAGGCAGGGGCTCGCTGCATGCTTTCTAGACGGAAATACCCCTGGTGCATGGATGGGAGGAGTTAGCAGCTATAAATGCCCCATGCAGCCCATTGGCTGTCCGCCCGCGTTCTCCTCTCTCTGCATGCTGCATGGATGTCTCCCTCTCTCTCTCTCACATGACTGCATGCGGTGGCGCTGGCCTATGAGAAGCTCGCGTGGAGATAGCAATCTTCTCTCCAGAAGTGATTTTTTTGAAAGAAAGGGATTATGGAACGTTATGGGATTGCATTATACTGTAAATAATAGCACTAGTAAGAAATTTTTGGCACTAGGTAGTAGTTTTTGGCGTGGATTAAGAAATTTTGGGTATGTTTTTGCCATTTTTTGTACACGCCAACTAGTGTCAAAAAACGTCTTACATTATGTGACGGAGGAGTACGTACTCGTACTGTAGCAGTACTAGTACTACTTTTCTCAACTAGTAGTGCTATGTACTGTACTTCTAGTCTAGTCTAGTATAGTGCACCAGTTTTGAACTCTTGAATCTCAGGGCCAAGGAGCTACAGTTGGAAGTGGAGGGTACTACTGTTCTCTAGAACCATCGCTGTACTATCAATGCAGGGGAAGTACACCTGCGTAGTGGCCTAGTGGGTACTCTCGGTGCTCTATTCAGCCGCTCCTCTCACGTAGCTGGCCTACTCAGCCGCTCCTCTCACGCACACACTAGCAGCCTGTTTATCAGCGACGGTTACTGCGGGGGCAGAACATTTGAGTTATTTGATACAGCGAGACTAGGCTTTTCGCTTCCATTTGTGGAGGTGTAATGGATCTCGTCGAACTTTGTTAGTAGTTCCTTCTTTATGAATGAGATGAAGCAAAGCTTTTGCCTCCGTTTCAAAAAAAACACGGCAAGAGGAATTTCTTTTATAGTAGAGCCGATAATGGAGTGAAGTCCATGCATGCAACGCCACAAGCTACAGAGTAGTAGTAGAGCACTTTACGTACAGAGCCATATTGCACAGTTCCCAATGCCCCGCCAGGCTTTTCCGGCTCCTCGGGCTTAATTGGGAGGCGCTAGTTTAAATATGCTACTAGCTGGAAGCTGCAAGCGAGGTGCGGCTAGGGCGAGCACGCGAGCCACGGGATGCTGGGAAGGAAAACCCGTTCACGTGGCTAGGCTGTCCAGTGCACCCAGATTGTGGGGCCGCACGTCCGTTTGACTTCAAAACTCAAACTACCCGTGTAAAATATTGGCTCGCAGCGAAGTGTAGTAGTACTATTTTTTAAAAAGGCCGCCGTGCGTTCGGCCGGGATCGAACCCACAAAACGAGGTATACACTCCCGCGACCACTAGTAGTACTCGTTGGAGTACAACGCAACCTAGAATCGCCTTTTGTCGCTAGTAGTACGTACATTGTTCCTTACAAGAAACCCCTAAGAGCATGGTTAATAGTATAGCCAGCTGCTGGCTATAAGCCAGTGCCATGTCATCTACAGCCCATCTTATAGCCAACATGTAGTAGTAGTTTATTTCTTATAGCCCGCTGACTCAGCTCTATTGTACTAGCTCTAATAATGCAAGAAACCACTAAAATGCCAAGAAACTACTACCACTTGCATACGTGGCAGACTTAAGATAAGACTACCTTATCAACCATTGTACATGCTCTTACCAACAAAAATCCTCGAGTGACCTCCTACCTCCAGCCCGTCCACCTAGTCATCATCAGCCATGGGACGCAGCTACGCTGCCGGCAGAAGGCGAGGTCAAAACCGCTAGCGGTGCGGAGCCCATGTTGCGGCAGCCCGGATGCCAGCTCCGTCCGGCACTCGCGGCCGCTAGCTAGCCAAGATAGCTCCGTCCAGCTGCTTGTCTGCAAGGTTTGCTAGCTAGATTGGCAAGGCAGTGCAGCAGCTTGCTCGCGTGCGCCGCGCTAAGGCCAGCCATCTGGCTCGAGCGACAGCCAGCGCAGCGGCTTGCTCGCTCGTGAGTCATGCTCGGGCTAGCCTGCCAACCCGTGCGAAGGCCAGCGCGGCGTCCGGCCCGTCCAGCGGAGCGGCGGCCAACTCGCTCATCACCGGCGCCACAGACAAACACGCATCAGTACTTTTTGAAGTAATGTTCAGGAAAAATAATGATTTGAGGGGGAATAACAGGATAGAAGGTCAGATGTGGGTCCCTCGTGTCAACAGTCAAACAAAATGTGTTGGTTTAAGCTGCCTCGTCAGCAGGGACATGTGGGTCAACCCTATCATAAATGGGTTTAAACGAACCTAATCGGTAGGAGTACTAGGTAGTTTTTCGTGTGGATTAAGAAATTTTGGGTATGCTTTTGCTATTTTTTGTACAATAGATTCCTCCTAGGGCTGGTTGAAAGTGGTAGTTTTTTGTTAAATACTCTACATATTGTAAGTAGGAGTGAAAGTTAAGCTTTGGAAGCCAATAAGCAAGGCTAGTTACATAGTGCATATGTGTACATGATTGAAAGTAAATATCAACCATGAGTGACTAATATCTTGATGGAAAACTTGAAACTATGGAATACTAGGAAAAGAAATGCATGGTTGGAAATACTAGCAATGTTCATATCCGTTGCAACGAATCATAGTTAGAATAATACTTATTCACAAACTTGGTACAAAACACTCTAATTTTGATATACATATGTCACTAGAGATATATTATGTTTCAATTAGAATATATTCCTTGGGCTGTTTTGGTGAGGTCAGGATGGATGTGGTTGGTTTTAAGATACTAATTATGGGTTTTTCTGCAAATTGGTAGACAAGTGGGATGTTGGTGAGAAAAGGCAACAACTTACCTCACAATCGTTAGATGTAAATCTAATGGTCAGAAACGACGGATGGCAGACACACTAGCATCACCAACTTAGTCTTGTGTAGGAGTACTAGAAAGATCCGTGCATTGCACGGAACATCAAGATGCATTTTTTTATAAAACACTTGTTGTGATTGACCCTTGCGGGAGTAATCCCATGTGTAAAAACTAATGATATCTCGAGAAATATGAGATAAGGTGAAGAGGAGTGGGGTGTGGTGGTGGTTGGTGCTCGAACTGAGCGGAGGTATGGGGATTGACAACGCCGGCAGCGGCCACCGGGCTAGTTTGTTCGAGAGGCTTCCTTTATTAATTGTTCAACAATGAGGATTGTTGTTGATAAGGATGAACGAGGGAAGGCCCTGTCTGCAAATGTGGATAGGGGTGCGAGTATCTTTTAATTTAATTTCCATCCGTCAGATATAGATCGGACGGTCTATATTGCAAGATGGCACACGTACCATCATCACCAACTCGGTTTTTATAAGAGAATAAATATAAGTATGGAGATACAAACGTATTATCGATACTTGCTTCCGTAAACTAGCATCTACATTCTATTCAACGCCTCGGCATATGGGCCCTTAGCACAATGACTTCTCGACTCTATAAAACGAAGATTTTCCCGTCGCCGACAAGGAGGGGTGACGGCGGCGCGCTTTTTGGCTTGCTCTAGTCCTAGTAGTCATACTAGGTGGTCTAAGCACGTGTAGATTTATTCTTTTTCACATCTCGTGTTCGCCGTACTGCCACGACTGTTCATGAATAGACGGTAAGTTATTCATGGGGAAACCCTTGTTGAGCGTGTTTGCGAGAGAGAGAGAGAGAGAGAGAGTGCATGTGTGATATGTTAGAGACAGAGGAAATGATAACAGATTCTTTGTGTCTATGTGTGTGGAGGATAGAGAAAGGCATGTACATGGGGCTTCGTGTTGTGTAACATGGAGACACATATACATAATTAGAGAGTGAGTGTGTGAGATACACATGCAGACATGAGGAGAGATGAGGATCCAAGTAAATGGGTGTTTGTGCGTGTCTGTATGTGTTTGTGCATGTGTTTGTGTGTGAGAGGGAGAGAGTGTATGTGGAGTAGAGAGACCACTGATGATGTAAACCTAGTATAAGGGAAGGGGGGGTGGTGTGACATGTGTAGTAGCGAGATAGCACGGGTGCGAGCGGGGGGAGCAGACTATTTGGAAGAGACATCGAGTGTGTGTGGGGGGAGAGGGGTGTGAGAGCAAGAGAAAGAGAGAGCTAGCGCCGGAGAGAGAGAGAGATAGAGAGAGAGAGAGAGGAAGAGAGGGGGCGAGAGGCGTCGTTTGTGTCCATAAATGGCGTATAGATAGGGAGACAATGTTGATGTTGTCCGAAATTGGCCTATGAACGGAGATGCAAGGGAAGCGAGTCATCGTGTGTGTGATAGGTACTTCATGAGAGAGCTAGAATAGATGGTGTAGAGAACAATGTGTGAAATCGAGAAATATTATACATTAGGGAGCTATGCAAAGAGTCACAACATATATGTATACAGGGAAGGAGCTGGGGCGGGTCCGCATGTGCGAGAGATAGAAAGAGGAGAGTGGTGCACAAGGAGACAAAGTGTGCTTGTTTGCAGTGGGGGTGGTGTGTGAGGTGAGTGCGCGAGAACCACATAACTAGGGAGATAGACGTTTGGGGGCGACGTTTTGTGTGTATGGGAAATATACACTCTACATAGTGCGTGTGCTTGGGTAAGAGAGATAGCGGGAGACCTAGAGAGTGAGGGAAGAGATGTGTGCATGCCCGAGAGACAAAGTTATAGAGACCTATGTTGGGGTTAGGACTTTACAAGAGAGAGGGGTGTTAATGTGCTCGTGTGTTGGTGTTTGGGGGAGAGAACGACTTCTCTCTCTCCCTCTCTCTCTCTCTCTCTCTCTCTCTGTGTGTGTGTGTGTGTGTGTGGTGGGGGTGACTTCAGATAAAGAGTGAGGTGTCTATATTTGAGGGACTTTAGCGTAATTGAGATATTGTGCACTCATGGTTGAACAATTTGTTTCACAATTTGTACTATGAGATAACGATACTTTTGAACATGCGTGATATACCTTGATGTACCAGAATTACAAACCTAAGATTGGAATTTTGGAATTCGACTCCATCATTAGCTTTTGTAATTCATTTAAACGAAGGTACATTTTTTAAGCTGGGATTTCGTGATTTCAAATTCATATATCAAACCTAGAGATATACGCATACGGGCATGTTCAAACTTTATAATCATCCACTTTATTCATACACATACACATTTTTGCTTTTGTCATCATATTTAGGATAAACACATTTGGAATTTCATTTGAATTGGACCGTATGATGGTATTTGCTTGTAGTAGCTCAATGATCCATATTTGAATTGAATGGACAATCTAAGTTTCGAGTTGGAGACATTGATTTTCAAAACTTGCACATTTTTTTGCGTGCAAAACAAACAAATTGTCGGCCATGATATCATAGTCGGCCGTACGAGAGCAGAATACTTATAATTTTAGGTGCCAAAAGCTTTCAAACTTCCCGCTCACATCGAAATATAACGCGCCCGAAAGTTTAGCCCTGCGATATTCCTGTTTTACCCCTGCCACATGAACGAAAAAGGGCTGCTTTGGTAACTCCATTGTTTTCCCCTCTTTGCCCCCAACATTCTTCCCCAGAGCCCCTCCCCTTCCCCTCCCCAAACCCCCCAACCAGGGCAAGCCGCCGAATCTAGTCCTCCGCCGCAGCGTGGACCTCACACCCCGCCGGATCTACCTTCCGCACCTTGGAACCCCCAACTACCAACTCACCACTTCACCGGAGCCGCTTCAGCGACTGGCTTGTCCACCGCTCTAGATCTCCTTGACCGCCATCATGGTCCACCGCACCGGATCTGCTTAACCGGCGCCCTCGTCCACCACAGCGTAGGCCCTTCACTGACTCCCTCGTCCGCCCCTTCGCTGGCCCTTCATACCAGCCCGCGTCCGCCGCAACAGATCCGCCTCACCGAAAGCACTGTACAACGCTCCCGCCGAAGCCTTCGTCCACTGCACCGGACCCGCTCCACGGACGCCATATTCAACTCCACCGGCCCTGATTTACCGACGCCGCAGCCTCATCAGGTTATTTTGATTTGTACTCCTTCGGTTTTTCTCTTTATCGTGCAACTGTTCACTTACCACAGATGAGCTTTCTTCTATGTCAACAGGCGCCGCAACCATAGCACCGGAGCCGCTTCAACGATGGCGACAGCCGGCCCAAACTCAACCGCAACACGAGCACCATCGACGATCCTTAGCTATCAAGTATGACAACGATATCCAATATGCCACCGAGAATCAGGTACTATTATCCAACGGCCGGCGCCTACGTTCACTTTCCTAGCATAAGCACCGCACCTTTGAATTTCTTCAGGGCATCATTCAGTTTTTCATGAGATGCGTTATTCCGCTTGCACATGTAGGGCCATACTTCTGGCAGTGAACATGTTACATGTGCTAAATTACATACCAGTGTACATATAGTTAATATGCTTTAGTTTTGTTCTGATGCCACCTGTTGGTTCCATCAGACTGCTTAATGTTCTCTATGCTTAATTACACATCAGCAAACTAGCATGTGGTTCCGCTGCTTTTTGTTCGTTTTACCCTACATTTTCTGATGCTAGCTATTACATCACTTCTCCGAGCCTCTGTTCATTACTTGTTTGTGTGTTCTTGATCTTCCCAAGTTGCATGACTAATTTGATGCTTCTATTAATTATGGATCTGCCAACCCCATCAAGCAAAATATTTGTTCTTTTGGGGCTGGCACCTCGAAAAAGCATAAAAATAGAGGGAAGCAGATATACTCCCTCCGATTCTATTTACTCTGCGCATAACTCTTGACCCGCATACCAAGGAGGGCACTGGTTTAATTTTTCTAGACTAATTTGCCAATTAATTAGGGCAAAGGCAGATGGGGCGGGGCACAAAAGGAAACCAGCGCTAGGAATCGGCAACGCGTAGACTAATACGAGAAAACTGAGAAAAAGTTATATGCAAAGTAAAAAGAATCGGAGGGAGTATTGTCGTTTATGCACACACCCTTCTTCCATTAGTTTAGATGAACAATTGATGATCAATTCGGACCAGTGCATGCGATTAAAATTAATTTTACCTAAATAGATGGTGTAGAATAAACTACAACAACTAGATTTGCAACCACGGGATGCTGACGATATCTTCAAAGAACATTGCAACAGCAGCTAGGCTTCACAGCAACATATGGTAAGCCAGTGTGTTTTAGTACATGTGAAATGTAATGCGAGTGGGCTACTTTCTTGGCTTGTGCCCTCAACATGTAATCCTACCGAATTACAAATAGTTCAGTTGTATGCTTTGTTGTATTGCTTGATTCGAATGCTTATTTGTTGTTATGCTATACCTGAGTTGGCCAATATGTCAGCAGTGCCTGCTGTACTATCGTAAAGAAATGCATGCCTATTTCATTTGAGTCCTTAACTTTTCCTCTCAACTTCATCACAAGACTGTCTTTGCAGTTTATATGAGGCCACACTGTTAAGTGCTTTCTCAGATTATTTCAACTACTTAGATGCCTTGGCAACTTAAATATAGCGGTTGTACACTCCCTTTCAACTAGGGATGTCAACTGGGTCCGGTTTAATCCCGATTAAAGTCCACTAGTGGTATGATAGTTCAAAAGAGTTTTTGTTTTTTTGAGGAAAATGAACTAGGGAGGTGGCAAAAACTAACTAGATGGGACTGGCGGATTTCGTTTATTTGCCACTTACATCCCTAGTTTCATCTTACCATTTTAATTTCTTTTCGGCTGATGCTGCTTCGAACCATTTAAATATAGTTTGCCATGCTCGGCAATAATTCGTCCATCGTTTACCATGTAAGCTTACTGCCTGGATCATACATAACTATCTCTTACTGATGTCCAGCGGAAACCTTTCAGGATGCCATTCACACTAGGACACAATATACAACCCCAGAATCTATTTGTGGAAGCAGTGCACCATCCATGTTACCATATGGTAGCAGTTCAGAGGCAACACCGCCGGAGAGCAGTCTGAGCACAGATATTATAGTGCTTGAGGCTCTACTAGAGGTAGAAAGAGATGGTGTGGCTGCCATGAATGAGGTAATATTTATCTTGAGGCTGGAAATTACGGAATTAGCGGCACACATTATGCAAGCAACCCAAGAATTGGAGGAAGTAAGAATGTTGCATTTGAAGACGGAGGAGGTCCTGCTGTTTCTGCTATCTAAAGCCCAAGATAATCCCGGTTCTTCTTTAGATACCAGTTCAAATTTTCATTAGATTATTGTACTTTCATGTTGTGTCATGTCTCTGAACGGATTATGTTGCAAGACCCCCTATGTTGTCCATGTGTTGTAATGATCCGAAATTTTTAGGCGAGGTAATCCTCAGAACTTGTATGATTGACATAAGGTGAACTGTTTGTCATGTGAGCATATTGTATTGGATGAAATAACTGTTTGACTCAGAGTGTATCCAACCTACTGAATTCGAAGATCACGGCATTTCTAAATCATAATCATATATAAAGGTGGAATAAATCTTTGTTGTGGTTTTGAAGGTGGAACAAAACATATAATTATCTATAGATATTCGTAATCAAATACAAATTGGATTTGAATTTAGTTTGCCAGGTCCCAGGGCAAACGTGAATGCTAATTCTCCCAAGTTTTGAACGAAGCGGCTAAACACCCACTATAATTTGTGGGCTGCTCAAAGCAAGTGTTTGCGAGATGTAAATTACTGTCTACCCCTGACACTTGACATCCTTATTGACAGGATTTACACTGCTGTCGATAGGGGTAGACTAGTAACTTCAATCAGACATGACACGACGGCCTCTGATCCCATTCAGACATGGTGGGCGCCAAACATGGGCGGCAAAACACATTTGATTCAAGCTCATCCGAAAGACATGTGTCTCTTCCTCCATTTCCCCATTCATACACGATGGGCGGCAAAACAAACTCTCCTCGTCCGAAATCGATGTAGGCTTATATTTTAAATAGGGGCAGATGTGTAACTTCCATCAGACGTGACACAACCGCCCTACCTGTCAGCCACGTTCATACACCGTGGGCGCCAACCATGGGCAGCAAAACACCCTCTCCTCGCCCGAAATCGATGTAGGCTAATATTTTAAATAGGGGCAGATGTGTAACTTCCATCAGACGTGACACAACCGCCCTACCTGTCAGCCCCGTTCATACACCATGGGCGCCAACCGTGGGTGGCAAAACACCCTCTCCTCGCCCGAATAGTTACCGGCAAATATTTGGGAGATGCAAGATTACCGTCCTATCCCCAACCGACGCGATGTCTGAAATTTTAAATGGGGGATAAGTTCGTAACTTTCCCCCATTTCAGAGAAGCGCGTCCCAAAGTTTGAGATCCCCCTCCCCTCCATTTCCCCATTCATACACCGTCGGCGGTACGACAACCTCCGCACTGCGGTCAGCCTCCTCCGTCCGCCACCCCATCCTCCAGCTTGCCGGAGCCACTATCCCTACCCCGTCGTCCACTACAAGAGATGGATGTCTCTCATCCACGGCGCTGGACCAGCATCCTTTCATCGCCTCCTCTCGCTTCATCAGCACCGTCGTCCACCTTGCCGTTGCCGCTCCTATGACCGCCTCGTCCACGGCAATAGGATATATCCCCAGACCCGGCCGTCTAAAGTCTTCTTCCCCGCCGCTGACAGCCATCACACCCGCAGCACCCTCAACGTATTAGCATAGGCCTACACGGCGTCGCAAGAGAGGTGGTACTCTTCCATATGTGCTTAAGTCATTGATCTCACCCGGAAAATAGATCGTAATTTGTTTACTATACTTTTCTTGTCCGTACCAAATCGTAGTGGCTAGTTGAAAGCAAACATTGGTTGCGAAGTAGCTTTGTCTGGTTTGCACCTTCAGATCCGCCATGGCACGGGCACTATACTCGTAAAGCTTATGGTTTCCCCACCCCTTTATATTCACTACCATCATCGTAGGTGCTTCGTGTCGTGCTAGCAGTGCTCCTCAAGACCTCAACCCAAAGCTTACGTGTTAAAATACGAATCTGATATGATGCTCATATCACTAAAACAGAGAACGTTTAATTGGTCACCTAATGTTCCTATATTCGTTTCGAAAAGCATGTGTGCCACCCACTGGTCCAGCTAGTTCCACTTTCCTAATTTTTCTCTTAATGCTTAGGGTTTTCCCCTTTATCTACTCTACTATGATCTGCGTAGGTGCTTTCTGTCGTACTAGCATTACTCCACCCTTCAAGCTAAACAACACAACACTCAGAATTCGAAAGCTTAGTTGTTCAAATATGATTGTGATATGATACTGATATTAGTTAACCGACACATTTAGTAGGTTAGCTAAAGGTCCCACTTGAGTTTCCAAATGCATGTCGCGACATATAGAGAGACAACATAATTGCATTTCTTTGTCACTTGTTGACCGTACTTTCTTGTCCATACCAAATCTTAGTTGTTATTTCAAAGCAAACATCGGTTGCTAACTACCCTTTGCGCGGTTTCTAGCTTCAGATCTGCCACCCCACTGCCACGGTCAACACTATACTCATCATGCTTATGTTTTCCCCATTTTATGATGACCACAATCAGCCTACATGGTTCGTGTTGTAATAGCACTGCTCCACCCATCGAGCAAAACAAGCTTAGTTGTACAAATTCATATCTGATATTATTGCTGATATTAGTAAAACTGAGAGATGTTTAATTGGTTAGCTAAATGTTCCTACTTTAGTTTTGAAATGCATGTGAGCCACATATGGAGAGATCAGAAAGAATAGTATTTCTCTGTGCGCTCTGGTTCATCATGGGTGGCCAACCGACATTGTATTAAAAGACTTGTAATATCTTCAATTTGCTTGCTCTTCTGCTCTTCTTTAAGATGATACTCTTCTCTTGTGGTCGACTGGTCAGGTCGAGTTGTTCTCCCTTAGTATATTTTGAATCTGTTAGGTCAGGTCGACTTGTTCTTCTTTACTATATGTTGAAGCTATCATCTGCGAAGTGTCATCACTTCTGGAGCTCTCATATTTTGAGTAGTAGGCCACATTATATTAATGCACACAACAAATTACAGCATGCATGGCATCTTTTAAAAGAATTGCAGAGATAGCACAGAGGGGTTTACAGGGAGGCAGTATTGGATTACAATCACTTCTGCATTACAAAGAAAATCTCACTTGTTTTTATGTTTTCATGCATGTCAGATATTGAACATTATCAAAATGAATATGAGAATGGGCGCACGAGAGGAATATTGTGGAATGATCCACTGCCTAACAAACTTGGCATGGTGGAGGATGGCCTATCTTATTCACCCATCAAGGTGCTTGATCTAACTTTGCAAAGTTGTATTGGTCGCACATATTTTGCTTCTGACCTCTTGCATTACTTCTACTTTGTTACACCATCTGCTTAGTTTAAGCATCATATATGAGTATATGCCATACCTATCCATTTTCTGTACCTATTCCATGTGTCGTCACACTGTGTTTTTCTAGTCAAATGTTGTTCTTTCGTAATAGGTGTCCAAAAGGAAGAGGGTGAGTGCAGGTCGTCAAGGAGTACAAACTAGGTATTTGGAAAAGGTAGTGATACCTGTTAAATTAGATAGATCAGCAGCCACAGAAAACACAGGCCCAACTGTACCACACTTTACCCCTACTCCAGTGGCCAAACCCCTATTAGAACTGCTGGGAGCCCAGCGTCAGGTACTGTCTATGATATCAATTCAAAATTTGAACTCCTAAATTTCTGCTTGTGCGTTACTTTCTCTCTTGTATGAAAACTAATTTCAGATGAATCTCCTTGCTCAAAGGATCATACGATCTCAAAACAATAAGGGCTCTGCATTGCTCTTGTCAGTACCTCTCTCCCTTTTGCCTTGTAACGTTGTACTTAATTAATTGCTATTTGATTATGTATCATCAGTCTGCACCGGAGCTTCATTATCCTCTGTTTCCTCCAATATTATTTGATCTACATTTACTCTTTGCAAAATGTAGAATAATGGCAACGCTTATAAAGAATTTTCTTTGGGGAATTTATTGAATTATCCTTCCATCAACATGGAGAAGGGCTTTGTCCAGCCCGTGTTAACATGTAATGTAAGTTCATCCTTCTCAAGCCTTCAAACTTTGTTCTAGTATAGATTTGGATAGGCATCATTTCCTCCACTGTTGTTTGCTTTGTTGTTTACATCTGATTGGATGTTTGCAACAACTACCAGTTTCAAATTGTAGTTGTAAAAACATGAATAGATCCATTTATTTGCTTATATAATTGTGAAACCTGTTACGTGCCTCCTTGTTTCTCTTTCAGACTCGTATCTCTTATGCCAGGCGGAACTTTAGGGAAGATAGTGAGCCAAACCATCTTGAGGAAAGCGAGATGACCCCAAGGTCATGTCTTGATGAAGACAGTGAGTTGAAGCTACTCACCAGCAGGTGTGAGACAACCTCTGTGCAGTCGCTGCCTCAATCAGTTCGACTTCTTCAGTCTCGACTTAAAGCGGAAAGGCTTGCTTCAGCTCAGCTCTGACTTGAAGTCAAAGATGCAATGAAGATGTCAGAGGACTGCCGTGCGCACCATCATGCCTTAAATCTAGTGTTGATGCATCTATCGTTGACACAACTGAGGTCTACTCAGCTTCTTCAACTGTTTGGGGGGCGACCTGGCCAGGCCTAGTGCCTTCTGAAGTGCTCTCAGTTTTGTATATTCTTTTGTCGGCGCGTTTATTTGCACTAGTGGCGAACTTTGATGCCCAGTGGATGTAATATTTGTGATAGCCGTGATAGCCTAGCGTAAGTTGCTTGCTTATTTATTTCCTTGTTGTCTTGTTTATTTGTTTGCTTCTAGTCATTGCGGTTCTTTTTCCGCGGTTTGCTAGTGGTTGCAATAACCTATTTTTTAAAACCAGGCCACAATAACCATGGGCTAATATTTACTGTAGTGACACTGGGCCTCCTACGGGCCATAGAAATAGTGGGCCTTCTACGGGCCGTAGAAACAGTGGGACTTCTACGGGTCGTATCATCAATGGGCCTTATACGGGTAGCATGATCAATGGCCAAACATGGGCCAATAACAGGCCGCATTATGGTCGTAAATGGGCTAGAGTTGGAATCGTCCGTTCATGGGCCGACCATAACGGGCCATCGTTAATAGACCGTATTTGATGACGTTATGAAAACGGCCCAACATATTAACATACCACAAACGGGCCGACTGTAACCACGAACTGAATTTGGCCCTCAAGCAGAAAATGACAGTAACGGGCCGTAAGTAAACGAATGCTGGAAATGAGCCCAAGAATAAATGGGCTCTGAGAAGGCCGAAAGATAACATGGGCTGGAAACGGCCCAATAGAATAACGGGCCGTTAATGGGTATAAAGTGATACACTGTTCATTATGGGCCAGTTTCACCACGTGCCGTTAATGGGTGTAAAGTGATACAATGTTCGTTATGGGCCAGTTTCACCACGGGCCGTTAGTAGGCCAAGAGTTACATAGAGCCTCATATGGGCCGAAAGATGTCATGGGCCATACATGGGCCAGAAGTGAAAACGGGCTGGAATCATATTGGATGGCCCAGATGACGCTAGTGGGCCTAATTCGGATAGGGCGTAATGGGCCTTGGGTTAGCGGGCTGTAAATGGGCTATATTTGAACAGGCCGTTAACAGGCTTTCCATGGGCCGGCCTGCCAGCTTTTGACCAAGTCAAACGGGTCGGCCTTTTCACAGGAATGGGCCTCTATTGGGCCGTGCCACGTGTCGACATATCATAGGCGCCTTCCGTCCAATGAGTGGTTGACATCTGTCCCAACGATGAGCCGACACGTGTTTCCTCCAGCCAATGAAAATTTTACACATGGAAAATCCCCATTGGTCGGGGCTGTTAACGGGTTATCGGATCCAAAAACCGACCCGATAGCTTAACGGCGTTCCATTACGATGGATGCCACGTGTCGGTCACCCTTGACGAAAGCACTTCTGTGACGCGCGATTTATCTTCATGGAAGTGGACACTTCCGTGATGATAATTTTGGTAATGTCATGGAACACTTCTACGATAGCACAGGTATGACTATCTTGATTCTGTCATAAATTTGTCATGGATGTACATGCATGACAAAAAAGCGACCTACTGTGACAAACACGTATCATCACGGAAGTGTATTTTTTTGTAGTTCTAGTACCTGCACAAACAAACAAGAACCTTGCAACCAACGTGATAAAGGGGTTGTCAATCCCTTCACGGTCACTTAAGAAAGTGAGATCTGATAGAGATAATAAGATAAATATTTTTGGTATTTTTATGATATAGATTGGAAAATAAAGATTGCAAAATAAATGGTAATAGAAATAGCAAGTTGATATGAAAATAATATGATGGAAGATAGACCCGGGGGCCATAGGTTTCACTAGTGGCTTCTCTCAAGATAGCAAATTCTATGGTGGGTGAACAAATTACTATCGAGCAATTGATAGAAAAGCGAATACTTATGAGAATATCTAGGCATGATCATGTATATAGGCATCACGTCCGCGACAAGTAGACCGAAACGATTCTGCATCTACTACTATTACTCCACACATCGACCGCTATCCAGCATGCATCTAGAGTATTAAGTTCATAAGAACAGAGTAATGCATTAGGCAAGATGACATGATGTAGAGGGATAAACTCAAGCAATATGATGTAAACCCCATCTTTTTATCCTCGTTGGCAACAATACAATATGTGCCTTGTTACCCCTGCTGTCACTGGGAAAGGACACTGCAAGATTGAACTCAAAGCTAAGCACTTCTCCCATTGCAAGAACTATCAATCTAGTAGGCCCAACCAAACTGATAATTCAAAGAGACTTGCAAAGATATTTAAATCATGCATAAAAGATTTCAGAATCAAATATTGTTCATAGATAATCTTGATCATAAACCACAATTCATCGGATCTCGACAAACACACCACAAAAAGAATTACATCGAATAGATATCCAAGAGAATCGAGGAGAACTTTGTATTGAGATCCAAAGAGAGAGAAGAAGCCATCTAGCTAATAACTATGGACCCCGAGTGTAACGCCCCAAGACCGATGTGCTAGGTGTCCTCCAGTTATTCGCTGTTGTTGCCTTGTATTTTCTTGTGTGTCATGCATTGCATATCATGTCATCATGTGCATTTCATTTGCATACATGTTCGTCCCATGCATACGAGCATTTTCCCCGTTGTCTGTTTTGCATTTCGGCGCTCCTATGTCACCCGGTGTCCCTTTCTACCTCTTTTCGTGTGCGGGTGTTAAAAGTTTTCGGATTGGACCGAGACTTGTCATGCGGCCTTGGTTTACTACCGGTAGACCGCCTGTCAAGTTTCATGCCATTTGGACTTCGTTTGATACTCCAACGGTTAACCGAGGGACCGAAAAGGCCTCATGTCTGTTGCAGCCCAACACCCCTCCAAAGTGGCCCAAAACCCACCAAAACCCTCTCCATCATCTAGATCGTTCGATCACGATCGCGTGGCCGAAAACCACACCTCATTTGGACTCTCCTATCTCCCTCTACCTATAAATAGGTGCCTCCCCCTCCATTTTCACGGATGAAACCCTAATCCTCTTCCCTCTCGCCCGCCGGACATGTCCGTCCCGGACGGACGAAATCGCGCCGCCCGCCGCAGCCAATCCGCGACTGCCATGTCATCGATTGCCGCCGTCTCCACCGCGCGGCATGCGGAACCCAGATCGGGCCAGCGCGGGCTCATCTCACCGCTGCTGCCTACCCGCGGCCTCCCGCGCGTGCCCCGCCGCCTCAGGAGCCGCACCGCCACAGAGCGCCACCGCGCCGGCCCGCCGTCCTCCACCGCCGCCCCGTGCCTCCATGCCTCCCTGCCGAGCGCCGCCGCCGCCATCGCCGGCGCTGAGCCCCTCCGGCGAGCTCCTCATCTCCAGCCGCCTCATCCTTCGGCGACCTCGACTGTGGCCGGCGGACCTCGGGGCGCGTGCATCTACAGTGATCCCGTCGGATCCAATCTGGATGTGGATGCATCCCCCGGTTGACTTTTTTCTTCCGAACCCTAATCTTTTTGCATTTTTCATCGGTTCATAACTTCCTAACCGTTGCTCCGATTCGTGCGTGTAGCATATCAAAATATTCGTCTCAACGAGTACATCATTTCATCTCATTGCATCATTTTCATTTGAGCTCATCTTGATGCCCGAAATGCTGTTGGAAGATGGCTATGTGATGAATATTTCAGATCTCTTTCAGCAAATGGCATATTGTCATTTTTTTCCATGATTAATGTGCGCATGCTATGATCCTGAGCTCTACATGTGTTTTGTTATATGCCATGCCATCTTTACAGGGGTGTATGCCATGTATTTTTGTGATCTTTCTGGTGACTAGCACAAGCATGCAAAGTTGCTTACTCGGTGATGCTGATTTCAGGGACTTAGAATTTCACTAAGTCCTTGTCATGTTAATGTTTTTATGCCATATGTTCATGTTGTTTCCTAGTGATCCGTGCCTCTTTTGAGGATGATCAGTAAGGATGTTTTGTAGATATTGTGGTGCTCTATCCATCCGTGTCTTTGTTTGCAATTATGGAGCACCCTAGCTTGAGTCAATCGAGCTCTACTTTTGCTATAAAATGTTCCTGGCAGATTGTTAACATGTTTAACGATTTTGCCGAGCTTGTTGTTGTTGATCCATGCATGCTATCTTGTTGTTCTTGCCATGTCTAGCTTCTATGCCATGTCTAATTGCTGGGTGTATGCTTATTTTGTCATGCAATGCCTCGTAGTGAGTGCATCGAGCTCGTAAACATGCCTACTCGTTAGCTGTTTTGCCATGCTCCAGTTTTTCACTAAGTCTGAATCTGTTTACGTTTTTGCTATGTTCACATGCTTGCAATTGTATTTTCTGATGCCTTTTGGCTCATGGTCACTAAGGGACTTTTGTTATATTCTTTGAGTATATTTATGCCATGCCTTGCTTTGCCATGATATGTTCCTGTAGCATGTAGTTATCATGCTCTAAACATTGCTTCCTGATGATAAATTCCTGACATGCTGTTAATTTCACCAAGTCTGAAACCTATTATCATTTGCACTTTTGCCATGCTTGTTTGAACCTTTTAATGAGTGAATTAGCCATAGCTCAGTGTTCATCTTTTGTCAAGCATTATGAGTGGATCCCTGCCATGTACTTTGTTGCTATTTTTGGGTGCAGTAGCATGTTGTTCTTGATGCATTTAGATGTCCACTTGCTGTTTATCGCAGACCGGTGCCATATTTGTTTTGCTTGCCATTTCCAAACCGTGCATCCGATTCCGGTGATATTTATATCGATTTCAACCGAAATCACCTCACCTTTCCAGTGGCACTCTTGGATTTCCAAGTTGAGGCCAGGTTCAATCATTCCTTTCCAAATCATGCATATGCATCGCATACCGCATCCCGCATATCATGCCATGTTCATGTGTTGGTTGTTTACTATGTTGTGTGCTTCTTTCCGGTGTTGCTTCTTCGGGTTGGTTCCGATAACATCGCGTTTGTGAGGACTCGTTCGACTACGTCCGTTTGTCTTCTTCATGGACTCGTTCTTCTTCCTTGCGGGATTTCAGGCAAGATGACCATACCCTCGAAATCACTTCTATCTTTGCTTGCTAGTTGCTCGCTCTTTTGCTATGCCTATGCTGCAATACCTACCACTTGCTTATCATGCCTCCCATATTGTTAACCCAAGCCTCTAACCCATCTTGTCCTAGCACACCATTGTTTGGCTATGTTACCGCTTTGCTCAGCCCCTCTTATAGCGTTGTTAGTTGCAGGTGAAGATTGAAGTTTGTTCCTTGTTGGAACATGGATTTTATTGTTGGGATATCACAATATCTCTTATTTAATTAATGCATCTATATACTTGGTAAAGCATGGAAGGCTCGGCCTTATGCCTGGTGTTTTGTTCCACTCTTGCCGCCCTAGTTTCCGTTATATCGGTGTTATGTTCCCAGATTTTGCATTCCTTACACGGTTGGGTTATAATGGGAACCCCTTGAAAGTTTTCTTTGAATAAAACTCCTCCAGCAAGGCCCAACCTTGGTTTTACCATTCACCACCTTGCCTTTTCTTTTCCCTTGGGAGTCGCGCTCCCGAGGGTCATCATTATTTTAACCCCCCCCCCCCACCCGG